>NW_028186779.1:716453-773093 GCF_003343005.1 Rhea americana
AGGATTTGTGTTAACTATAAGACTTAGCGCTCTGACTTGTCTTATAAGCAGTGCAAAATTCTCATTGCAAATAGATTTCAAGTTTAGAAGGTAAGTATGGAAAGAAATGCATCCTGTAACATGCTGCAAAGAAAAATCACTTTACATTACTCCTTCTATTGCTCTCTTTCTAATTTTAAGCTGCTTCTCTGTGTAATTTGGGCCACATTCGAACACAAATAAAATCTATATGCCCAGGAAAATAACTACCACCAGCACTAGGCTGCTAGACAAGATTAAATCATGTAATTTATGTATTTTTCTTTGAATATATTGATCCCAGCACAACACCTGCTGGGTGAATCTATAGTTTATAAATTATGTCTTTAGCCTTATTGTTCAAAATCTTATTATTTTCTTGCTCTTGAGCCACTGGAGAGCATGCTGATAGTCACTCAGACTCCAATTGATACTACCTGGGGTCTGAGAATGTGAATCATTTTTATAGCTTCATGATTTATTATATATGTGACTTTTATTTGGCAAAGCTAGTGTCTGAGTTCTAACACTAATATTTTGCATCAGAAGTATTTGACTATATGTTTACCAACTGAGCATCAAAATAGCTTTTCCTGCCTCTTTTCCAAGCTTTTGTGACCACACATCCTTTGATAGCCCACAATATAAATGCTCATGAAAATATACAGAAAAGCAAGGTACAATACACTAAATGCATCAAAAGTTGTACTGCCTAAGTACGGGAGGCAGAATGCGGTTTATTCTTGGTGGCTAATGAGAGCATGCAGATGTCCYGCACCTGGTGGGCAGCAGGCTTTGCGCACCACGAAACCCTACAGCACCAGGGCAAGAAGGTTTGTCTGGCTGTACTTACAGTACAGAAAGGAAGACATTTGCATTCAGAAAGCATTCTGCTTCTTAAAATGCACTTTTTATGGCCTTTCCTCAGMAAATGCTTTCATCACATGCAATGTTTCACTTTATTTCAACAAAGGATTTAAACACATGCTGTTCAGCTGCTCTCCCTGTTTCAGCTTAACCACAAACGTCAAAATGACCACGCTGACTTCTGACATAAGCTGTCAGATTAATTTTTTTCTTCTGAGTATCTCAGTTCTGCTTCTYTGTTTTCCTATCTTAGATGTATATTGTTTCATTTCCTTTGTTCCATCCATGCTACCTCTGGACAGCTTCCAAAACGGCTGCAATGATGTTTCAGTAAGAAAATATCTTAAGAGAGTGGATATTGCTATTACAAATGGATATAGAGTAATAAATCTCAAAGAAGAATCTGATACGACTGGTACTGAGCTACTGGAAAAGAAAAAAGCCTTTATAAATAGTTATTTTGATTTCTGATTACATATTGCGCACAATTCAAGGATAATGTTATTCAAACAGCTAACGTATCTCATGCCTCTTGATCTGCAAAACACATTTTTTGGGGATATTATTTTGTTTATCTGTTCTTCTGGTGGATCACGACAAATGGCGTTACAATGATTTCAGATTAGGTAATGTACTGGAATTACCTCAGTAGAGATTTCAAAAAAACAAATCTCTGGTTAAGGTAAGAATTCCTTTGTGCTTTGACATTTCATCCATGGCAATAAAAAGGAGTAGTTTTAAATAATTCCTTTCCATTATGCATTGTATAAAGATACCAGAGCTTTCCGAAGGCTTTTTCGTCTTTGTGAAAATTTGAAGGTTTTAGAATTTTTTCATTCAACTTTTTGTGCGTGCCTGTGGTGAATCTCACAGCATGATGAAGACAGTACTCTTCCACTTGCCTGGATTCCTTGAGCATCATAGGATGCTCAAGTCCTCTTAGTAATGAGCAGAGGTGCACGGAGCCTGRGAGCTCTGGCTTTTTCAAGATAGGGGCTTGAAATCTGTTAGAATTTTATAGCAAATGGATTTAGGCATGAGGCAGTTCTGATGGAAGTACTTACTCTAATGGAACAACATTCTGTGAGAAAATTTCTTGTCTGTAATACAAATCTATGCATAACTGCTGTTTTAAACATAAATGTTACCACATACACATTTCTACTTCAAATAAGAATGCTACTTACATTGCAGTATATAGAGAAATAGCATACCCTCAAATCCACTTAACCAACTCAGGCATCTGATGAGGAAAAATATATATATCACTCTGAAATAAACATTTTTTTTCATAATTCATGCCATATACATTTTAAATAAATAATGTTGGGAGATGGTACTGCTGATTTATCTGAAAAGAGACTTGAGTTAGGTCCATGGTAATTTGCATCTTGCTGCCTAATTAGAAAATGACTCAGAGCTTTCCAAAATTCAAATATTTTGAAAAAGCTTAGAAAGAGTGGAACACAAGTTTTCTAGGATAGCCGCAGTTGAAACAAAAAGGACATTTTCTTACAGTCTTTCAGTAAAAAAGAAATTCTAGAGAACAGAATCATTTCTGTAAAATGAAGTCTCAGAAGACTCATCTAAGAGAATCAGGATGCTTCTGCACATAATTATTGCAGGAAAGAGATGAATTAGTGAGTTTATACAGCATGAGAACAGTAAAAAAGTACTAGACAGGAATCGCTGATGTGATTTAATACGCTATTTTGTTAATTAAACATGCCAGATACTACTTAGGATTTTTCAGGCAGTCTACTGGTTAAATGCCTAAATGTTGCTGTTCTGAACATATTTAAGTATTTTAATGGTCTTCCCAGCTGCCTATCTATATCACCAGTATTTAAGTATCTTTCAAAAATGTGGTCTGTCTTATACGATTGCATGGAAAAAATGCACTAGAAAGGTGGAAAAGGTAAAAAGGTAGCACAGTAAAACACACGAGGCAATTTTATGTCTTAAATATATTTCTGTCAACCAGAGAAAGTGCTGAAGGGTGTCGTTGAGAAATACATGTTTAATTATCAATACACGCAAACTGCAGTGGGTAGACGTAAAAGGACCCAAGACTCTCTAGCTTATCCAATACATGACTGACTTTCTGCCAAGAATTCCTCTTGTAAAAGAAAATTCATTATGAATTCTAGTCTCTGCCTTTATGTGAGGGAAATTAATGGGAATTTTGTCTTACTAAGAAATGCAGAACAAGTCTCTTCATTAACATCTAATTCATAACTCTTGAATAGAAAAATAAAAGAACATGAAGAATATGATTAGATACAYGAAGAAAGAAAACAGAGAGGAGAACACAAGTTGCTCCGAATTTTACCTACTGTGTCATAAATTGCAAAGCAACCAAAATCAACTGATCAGAGTACCTGAGGAGCAGTAGGAGACAGAGACAAAAAGAAGAGCCTCAAATACTATATATTTCTTTAAAAATTTTAAATATTTCCTCTGAAGAGTTCTGTGAAGCTGTATGAATCACACATTCTTAGGTAACACAGTACTTAAATCTGATCTGCTTCATATTATTCCTATTTTTGTAAAGAAAATATTTGGGAATCCAAGACTTTTATCCCTTAGCCTTTGTAAAAGACAACCAAAAACTTTTTGGCAAGACTGCAATTATTTAAGGTCTGTTTTCACCTATGAAGTGTGAACTATTTGAGTGTTTTGGGCTTTAGTCATGTGGAATGGTAACCTTGTAGGACCAAGCTGGTCGTTTGGTCCTCTAGAGAAAGAGCTGATCACTCTGAAAAACAGGCTGGTARGTACTCTTAATGAATAATCATTTTTGTTCCCCTGACACAGAGACAATTAGACAAGCAAATTAATTAATGGATCCTACTCTGATAACCATGCAACTACTCTAACAACTATGTGACTACCACTAGTAGCTTCCTGGGCAAAGCATATAACAACAGTGTATACAGTAACATTGAAAAGCCACGCTGGTTTCAGCTTAAGAAACAAGGTTGGTGAAAACTTTTTGCAACAAGGACAGAAGGAAGGATGGAAGGAAGAAAAACTTACAGAAATGTTAGGTGCAAGCCTTTAAAAAAAAGAATTACAGAAAATACAGAATAAAACATCTTCAGTTAGAAGGGAAAATGAAAGTGCCCCTGTAATACAGCTTTATACATTTCAACACCTCTATTGGGGGTATCCTGTAGGATATAATACAGGAAATTCTAGAAGCTGCAATGCATTCTGACACTGAAAAGCAAATGTCCTCCAACTATTGTCACAATCTTTTTAGTTAAATATCAGTATATTCAGAGTAATCCTACTCCTTTCATAGGCTATTAACTTGCAAATATTCAGGAAGATTTTTTCACAGCAAAGTTCCCCAAATTTATTTCTAAATGCTGCCAGGTCTTTGTGTGGAGTACAGTAGACGAGTTATTCAAAGTGTTAAATGCAAGCAGTGTGCAATACTTACAGTGAGATTTATAGGCACAGAGAACTTTGAAAAAGTCATCCCTTGTTTTTTCTTTCTTAAGACTTCAAATACAGATTGAAAGCCTTAAGATTAGGCATGCAAATGTTGATAGCCGCATATTTGTTTCCTTCATATAAGAAAGCAACTGTTCCTAGTCTTCATTCTGGGAGAGCAGGAATCTCAAGGCCTAGATACAGATTGACCAAAAAGCATCTTCCTTTCACATTGTAGTGTTTTTGCTTGGAATTCTAATAAGGTTGTTAAACAAATTTCAGTGGAAAAGATAAAGAGACTCAAAAATATTAACACAACCCGATCACTGTGAAAAACACTAAGAAAATAAGTAGTGGTAGCCAAGAGTCTGAATATTCACTTATCTCCCTGGAAAATGGCACATCAAAACTTGAGTATTAACTGGTTCTTAGGCCCCAAAACACTCTGCAGAAAGTGAGAACTGGGCAGCAGGAAAGCCAGCTAGTGCAGCCTTCTCCCGGTATAAGAGTCCGTCCATGCACGGCCCAAGTCAAGTGCAGGAAGGCACCAGCCCAGTCCTGCAGCCCCCTGTTCCTGATGCTCCGACTTTTCTGCCTTCCATATCCTTTCCTCTGCTTAGCCAGAAACAAGATTGAAAAGGGGAACTGGAATGAGCCATCCAGGGCTCTACCTAGACGGCAGCATGCACAGTCCGTGCCCCTTTAATTCTGGGGTTGCCAGACAGATGGGGGAGAAAAGTATAAATACCTCTAGCTGCAGGAGAGCAAGTCTCATGGTGTCTCCTACGACCAACATCAATGCTGTTCTGTGAAACGAGCATGTGGTTTCATGTAGGTTGAGACACAAACGCTTATTCTAAACCTGTTGTAAATATTGACCTTATTTACGATAAGACTAAACAACTGCTAACTATCTCATTTTTCTTACATTTATTTTTACAAATTACAGCTCCCAACATTTGTACAGATTGCATCTGTCACACGCTAATTGGTAATATGTTTTAAATTATGACAATATTATTATTATTATAAATTTTAAGCTTTTGGGCACTAAGCAGATAAAAAACCCCTCCAAATACAGCACTTGGATTACCTTTTATTAACAAAATGCCAGCTTAATGTGAAATTACTACTGCAATGACTCTGAATAAAGCATCAATTCCTTTGCTTTATATTTTATATTGTGTTCATTTTGGAGTTATAGCATCTAGAGAYTCTTGTTTTTTAGAATGAAGCAGTGATCTCCATGTGGTAGACAATACCCTGCTCTCAAACTGCTATGCAGTTTCTCTTGCATTAAAAATGCCTGCAGAACTTTGGGTTTTTTGGATATTGTTAATGTTCCATGAATACAAAAGAAGTTACAAAAATAAGCCGCTATATTTTAAAGCAGGAGATACAGAGTCAAAAAACTCCTCAACATGGCCTCAACATTTCTGCAAATCACTGAGCTTATTCACCTGTGGAGTGAATGGCTACAACTTGCTTTAATGTGAAGCTTAATGTCACAAAGAAATGAGTTTGTCACAAAAAAAAATTTCTCCATTCTCTCTTTACCCATCATCAACCAAAAAAGAAATAAGATTTGCAATGTTTCTGAACACATAAAAATGCATAATGGAAACAAATATGAATTTTATAGCTTTGTAAATATCTTAAAAGTCTACCTAAGAAGTGTTGATCAAGTAAGATATATAAATTAAGTTTTGTAAGAAAAAATCATTATAATTTAAGATTTTTGAATTATTTACGTAAAAATCTGAATTTACTGCAGCAGTAGAGTTGTTCTGATACATAATTTATGAAGCAACATGTGAACAATGCTGATTTACTCTAAAAAAAAATGGAAAAGGCCTATACTTTAAATTTTCCAAATCAACAGAAGTCCAGATCATTTTGTTCCATAAAATAGTTCATAAAAGTATGAAAAATCTTGATGACAAAAAGGCTGAAATGTGTTGAAGCAGAAAGTCAGCGAAGGCTACCTGGAGACTGAATTAATACCATGTCTGACAAAGAAGAGGTGTTGGAGACTGAAAATCAATTAATCCAAAGTGGTACATTAGGAACTGGGCCTACTTGATGGACAAGACAGAGAGTCTGTCTGCTGTGCCAAGATAGTCATATCAGCCTTCCTTTTAGCACTCCAGATTTTATGCTGATGCTAGAGAAAAAAGGAACACATAAAAGAGCAAGCTTTATTGTAAATCATATTTCCATCTCCCCCGCTTCTAACTTCTTCAGTCTCCCCAGGAGGTCCTTTAACACCATGCTGTCATCACCCTCATCCTCAACAGGTACTCCTCAATGGCCTCAAAGAGGAAGAAAAAGTTTGAGCAGCACCAGGCATGAGAGACTTTCAGCCTTCCTTCCTCTATTCATTTTTTCCCCTTCTACAGCTTGTTTCTCTTTTTTTCCTCTCTTCCTTGTTTTGCCCTCCATTAAGGGGAATCTGCTATCTGGAAATGACCATATAATTTGGAAGAAATAAGAAGGTCGCCTATGAACACTGAGAAACATCTCCAGCAAGACCGTGCTGGCGTAGGCATGCTGGCTTGACCAAGCAGTTGATGGGCTCAGCTGTACATATGTGCAGTTGATGCAGCTACCTGATAAAGTAACTTGTGTTGCAACCATTTTTGCTTTACTCCTATCCTCTGCTTTATTTTGATATTCTACTGTAATATATTACATTATTATGCTATTGTTATTCTTTGCTTATATTATCTATTACCAAAGTTCTCTAGAAAACGAGAGGACAGTCTTCTGAGAAAGCATTGCTCATTAGCAGTTGTCTTTTCAGACAGCATCTGAACAGAAAGTCCAGTGCCTACTGMMTGAGAGTCAATGCAGTTTACAAACAGATAATGCAGACTACACATTTGGAGTAATATTGCAGTTCAGAAAACTGCGTTAAGGAAAGCTGACAGTAACAGACTGCTACGGTTTGAAACAGCCAAAATACTAAAAACGAATAAAAATGTTTTCCATGCCAACATTTGTAAACTGTTGGATAACATGAGATCCACTGTTGAGGTATACTCCATATCAGAAAATCTATTTAAAAAATCCTAAAATTCATATTGTATTCAGTACTGATGGATCAAAATTTTGCAGTAGMATGTTTTTACATCAGAACTTGCTAATTCTTTGACTTAAAATTTTCAATAGAAGAATAGAGAAAATACAAAGATGAATTGCATTAAATAATGGTTTGTAAATTTTATGACAATCAGATAATAGATTTTTTTTTTTTTTGGACAAAARAAAGATGAAACTTTTCAAATTCCTTCTGTTTTTAAAACTATTCACAACCAAGCTAAACATACATTTTTTAAAGAGATATGTAAAATGACAAGAAGAAAGAAATGCATAGGAAATGTCTAATAATGATTGACTTCTCTCACTGAGCTGGGAAGGAAACTATTTCAAAACATCAAAAATTGTCAGGGAAGAAAAAACCTGCTTTTCAACCTATTCTAATATTCTTCCAGAGAGACGGTCTGCTAAGGTTCAGTGTGATTTGAATTGGTCAATGTATTTTCCCTTCAGCTCAAACTGGGTGTTCTATTAAAAATATAAAAACTTGTACCCTCAAATGTAAGAATACTCCTCACTTTATCCATCTACTAACATAAATAAAACTTAAAGTACCTGGAAAAGGTAGTTAAAATCTCTCTAGGGTAAGATAACCTGAGGGTATGTGCTAGCCTAGCTTGATAAAGTTTCTCTCTATAGCAGGATGTAATAAAAGTAAGAGTTAGGTTTATTCACCGCCACTATTTAATCTCTGCATTATGACAGAAGATCAATCACTCAAATCCCCCTACTGTATCTGTGGGAAATACAATGCTGTACAGAGATACTTCATTCACTGTGTCTAAAGCTGTCCTAAGATACAGCTGTCACACCTAGGTCAAAATTCAAACAATAATGCAAAATTAAAGGTTTTCATCAGAATTTCCAAGTATCTCACAGATGGATTCAGTTTGAATCCTCATATCTCATCACCTGCAGCACTTCATATTTGATTCATCTGTTGTGAATAAACCAGTCTCGTAATATACTTACGCATGTGCAAGAAGTAGTCTGGTCGATCTGAAAGGCCCTCTTGGGGGAGAAAATACAAGAATGCATTGCATAAAAACGGCTTAACAGAATATAACAGATAACAGAAAATCTGTGGTGGAAAGCCCCTAGCAGGTCTTATTGTAAGCTTGCAAGGGTAAGATTTGCAACAGGCTTCTTTCTCTTTTATGCCCTGATAACTCCAAAACTAACTCTAAATTAGAGGGAAACGTCAGCAGAGTTTCARGTATGGCACTGTCCTCCTTCACTCTACATATTGGGTGACTTCTGCTACCACCCAGCCAAGGTTACAGAAATATACCCGTTTTCCAGTGCTATTATTCTCATGGTTTGTTCCTAAAACCCTTGCTGAATACAACTAATACTTGTGAAGAACTACACTGCAACTAATGATGGCCTCAGTCCCCTTCCAAAGCTGTCGCAAGTGAACTTACTCCTGAAGTTACAGGTGTCCTGCGCTGGGGTCTGACCATGGTGAAAGACAAGCTTGCAAGGCTGACTCTCATACGCCAAACCTGACATTTCCCAAAACTGCCTCACATTTTAGGCACCTTCACTATCAAATATCCATATTTTAAGAAGTCCAKCACAGACACTGAGGGGTATTGGTATTTCCAGATCCCAGCAAAAGAGCTGAGTATGTGAGTAGCTCAGCTGAAATCAATATCACATTTTTCCACAAGTGAAAACTGCCAAACAGTCTGGCTTCGCTCCCAAATGGCCAGGCATTTATAATCTAGTGCGTAAAGGAGACTATGTGTTTGTGCTGTCAGTTAAAATTCAGAGAATAATCTTGAACGCTTTGTCTTTGCCACTCCACTTATTAAAAACCAGACAAAAGAGGAACAGAATCAAGAAGCAACACACATTTAAAGCAAGAAGAGCTAAGTCATAGGAGACACTCATACAGAGAACAACTGGCAACGGAGGGCAGAGAGAGATTAGGTTGGCAAGAGAAAGGTTTCAATAATAAACTGCTGAAAGACACAGTTTCCTAGCTTCCTTCTGACTCTCCTAACGCAGCAGTCAATAAAAGGGCAGCATTGAAAATGTTTACTAAAACTCTTGTTTCCGTTTAACAGCCACCTAATGTAAGACATCAATAAACCAAATGAATTTAAGTCACAACTCACGAGTAAAGCARGAGTACTCAGCTGAATTCATGACTGTAAATCCCGACTACCTCTTTCCTCTTCACTGCATTGCAGCTCTTCTCTTACCCATACATGATTGTAGAAAGATTGCAACACTCCTGCGTTTTATTACCACTTAACAAAATACGTACTTTCTAATCACGGATTTCGAGAAATCAAAAGAAATTTACCTGCTGACTTTGGTAGGCCTAGGTGATGCATTTGCAGCTGTACAAATTACTATCTGGTTGACTTCAAGCAGCATCACTAAGCTGACATCCCAACCTCTTATATCAAATGTCAGCTGTTGCTAACCAAATCATTATTTATCTGAGGAGATTATTGTTCCTGTAAGGATTTTTTTTGATGGCCATGGTTTTAGAAAACCAGTTTCCCTAGTGCTTCAATTTATGCAAAGCCAAGAGGGTGATTAACTATATATGCTCTACAAGAAAGAGAGGAAGAATATGTACACATTGAAAAAAATTACACTGTGGATTTGGCAAAACAGATAGAACCATCACCATGCAGGCAAATTTCTACCAAAGATCTGTGGAAACCTAATTTTTTTTTGGATCAGTATGGAACTATAACATCCTGGTTGATAAAATCTGATGAATACACAGAATCAAAAAGATATAAAAATTTACTACTACTCCATTTGCAAATTTCCTACAAAATTTTAAAAATTAGTTCATATCTATTTTTCTAAAGTTATAAATTATACTTTTTTAAGCATTTTTAGAAAAGACTGACTTTCTAGATTTTGGACAAAGCATAGAAAGGATGCAGCTGTTTCTTTAGAAGCAGCTCAGACTACAAATATTTGATAAAGGCATATATATATATATATATATATATATATATATATATTTGTGATCCATATACCATACCTTTATGCTCTGCTTATTTAATGTAGGTCTCAGAATTCAATTTCTAGTGAAAAGGTTACTTCAAAATTTGAACCCTAATTTTCAGTCTTTGCTTGCAACTGTCATTTCACCTTAYGCCTTGTCAGTAACATTATTTGACTGAAAGTATGCCAAATGTTAATATAAGTGTTTCAAACATATTCAGTATGTGCAAACACAGAATTGTAATTAAAGACTTTTTGTGTACTATTTGTACAGTTTCATAATGAGTTTAACAAGGATAAACAGATTGCAGATGTCCCATAAATTGGTTAAAAAAGGCAGAAAAAWTTATTTATTATATTTCTATTTCATTTTTACTAAAACCAAATGTACCATAAACAAGAGAGGGTAGCATATGGGTTCTAGTCACTTCTTGTGTATAATAGCATTCTTAAAAAATGCCAAACTGTCTTTTTTAAAGTGCTTTACCTTTGCACCTACCTCAGTCTGCACCAAGGACTAAGTAGCACTTTTGAGAGAAAAAATATACAATATTCCACTGTTTTGCTGTGCAGCTCACAACAATGAAAGAAGAACTTCAGCAGCAGCAGGGAGCCTAAAAGTGTTTCTCCAATTTTTCCTGCTAAGGATTGCAGCTGAATTGAACAAGGATTTTTAGCAGCAGCACACTCGGCCATACTCCTACTGCAGGCCATTTCATAGAATCACAGAATCGGTAAGGTTGGAAGGGACCTCTGGAGATCATCTAGTCCGACCTCCCTGCTCAGCAGGGTCACCTAGAGCATGGTAGACAGGGTTGCAGCCAGGCAGGCCTTGAAGATCTCCAGAGAAGGAGRCTCCAYAACCTCTCTGGGCAACCTGKKCCAGTGCTCCSTCACTCTCACAGTGAAGAAATCTCCCCTCACATTCAGGCGGAACTGCCTGTGCTTCAGTTTCTGCCCATTGCCTCTTGTGCTGTCACACAGGACAACTGAAAAGAGTTTGTCCCCATCCCCTTGACACCCTCCCTTCAGGTACTTATACACATTGATAAGATTCCCCCCCCCCCCAAGGCTTCTCTTCCCCAGGCTGAACAGGCCCAGCTCTCACAGCCGTTCCTCACAGGGCAGGTGCTCCAGCCCTCTGATCATCTTCGTAGGCCTACGCTGGACTCTCTCCAGCAGCTCCATGTCTCTCTTGTACTGGGGAGCCCAGAACTGGACACAGKACTCGAGATGAGGCCTCCCCAGGGCTGAGGAGAGGKGCAGGATCACCCCCCTCAACCTGCTGGCAACAGTCTCCCTAATGCACCCCAGGATACAATTGGCCTTCTTGGCCACAAGGGCACATTGCTGGCTCATGGTCAACTTGTCATCCACCAGCACTCCCAGGTCCTTCTCTGCAGAGCTGCTCTCCAGAAGGTCGTCCCCCAGCTTGTACTGGTGCCTAGGGTTATTCCACCCTAGGTGGACTGCACTTGCCCTTGTTGAACCTCATGAGGTTCCTCTCTGCCCAGCTCTCCAGCCTGTCCAGGTCTCTCTGAAGGGCAGCACAGCCCTCAGGTGTGTCAGCCACTCCTCCCAGCTTGGTATCCTCAGCAAACTTGCTGAGGAGGCACTCTGTCCCTTCATCCAGGTCACTGATGAAGAAGTTGAACAGGATGGGACCCAGTACTGAGCCCTGGGGAACACCACTAGCCACAGGTCTCCAACTAGACTCCATGCCACTGATGACGACCCTCTGAGCTCTGCCTTTCAGCCAGTTCTCAATCCACCTCACCGTCCACTTGTCTAACCCACACTTCCTGAGCTTCTCTGGGAGGATGTCAGGGGAGACAGTGTCAAAAGCCTTGCTGACGTCAAGGTACACAACGTCCACTGCTCTCCCCTCATCTACCCAGCCAGTCATTCCATCAGAGAAGGCTATCAGATTGGTTAAGCAGGATTTCCCCTTGCTGAATCCATGCTGCCTACTCCTGATCACCTTCTTTTCCTCCATATGTCTGGAGATGACATCCAGAAGGAGCTGTTCCATCACCTTTCCAGGGATGGAGGTGAGGCTGACCAGCCTATAGTTGCCTGGGTCCTCCTTCTTGCCCTTTCTGAAGACTGGAGTGAYRYTGGCTTTCTTCCAGTCCTCAGGCACCTCTCCAGTTCTCCAGGACCTTTCAAAGATGATGGAGAGCGGCCTGGCAACAACATCCGCCAGCTCCCTCAGTACCCGTGGGTGCATCCCATCCGGGCCCATGGATTTGTGGATGTCTAGCCTGCCCAGAAGGTCTCTAATCCTTTCCTCCTCAACCGTAGGAAAGTCTTCCCTTCTCCAGACTTTCTCCCTCACGTCCAGGCCACGGGATTCATGGGGGCTGCCCTTAGCAGTGAAGACTGAAGCAAAGAAGGCATTCAGTAATTCTGCCTTCTCTGTATCCCCTGTCACCAGGGCCCCTGCCCCATTCAGCAGCGGGCCCACATTTTCCCGAGTCCTCCTCTTGCTGCTGATGTATCTGAAGAAGCCCTTCCTGTTGTCCTTGACATCCCTTGCCGGACTCAATTCCAAATGGGCCTTAGCCTCCCTCACAGCATCTCTACATACTCTGACCGCATTCCTATAATTCTCCCAAGTAGCCTGTCCCCTCTTCCACATTCTGTGTATTTTCTTCTGTCTGAATTTGGCCAGGAGCTCCTTGCTCACCCATGCAGGTCTCCTGCCCCTTTTGCTGCACTTCTTACTCACATAGATGCACCGCTCTTGAGCTTGGAGGAAGTGATGTTTGCAGACCAGCCAGCTCTCCTGGACCCCCCTTCCTTCTAGGGTCTTAACCCATGAGACTCCACCAAGCAGGTCTCTGAAGAGCCTGAATTCTGCTCTCCTGAAGTCCAGGGTTGCAATCCTGCTTGTTGCCTTAGTTCTTTCCTGCAGGATCCTGAACTCCACCATCTCGTGGTCACTGCAGCCAAGGCTGCCCCCAACCTTCACATCTCTAAGCAGTCCCTCTCTGTTGGTAAGGACAAGGTCCAGCAGGACACCCTTCCTCGTAGGCTCCTCCACCCTTTGTGACAAGAAGTTATCATCAATGCATTGCAGGAGCCTCCTGGACTGCTTGTGCCTTGCTGTGTAGTCCCTCCAGCAGATGTCAGGGTGGCCGAAGTCCCCCATGAGAACCAGGGCCTGTGATCTTGAGGCTACCTCCAGCTGTCTATAGAAGGCCTCATCAACTTTCTCTTCCTGGTCAGGTGGCCTGTAGTAGACACCCACAAAAGTGTCCCCCATGCTTGCCTGCCCTTTGATCTTTACCCGTAAGCTCTCAACTGCCTCCTCCTCCTCCACCCCTAGGCAGAGCTCAATGCATTCCAGTTGCTCTCTCACATAAAGAGCAAYTCCACCGCCTCGCCTTCCTGGCCTGCCTCTCCTAAAAAGCACATAGCCATCCATAACAGCATTCCAGTCATGTGAGCTATCCCACCATGTCTCCGTGTTTGCAATGAGATCATGGCCCTGCRACCGCACACAGATCTCCAGCTCCTCCTGTTTGTTCCCCATGCTGCGTGCATTGGTGTACATGCCTTTCAGAGAGGTGGTCATGCCTGCAGGTTTCCCAGGAAGAGTGTACAAGGGTCTCCCATAGCCATGTCCCAAACGCACATCCCCGTTTCCCCTACCATTTGCAAATTAATAAGTTCCAGTGGCTGCCGCAGAAATGCTTGCAATAAAAAAGCAGCAGCAAAGATTGCAGCAAACTCAGGGGTTGCTTGGTCAAGTCGAAAACATGTTTCCTTGGAATTTAATTCAACAGGGGACATGAAGCAGACGCCAAAGATCGCTCGACTGCCTGTTTTCCTGCAGCCCTTTAGTGGGCGTTGGGAGACCTGCCAGCCCGGGTAAATGCCAGCRGGACGCCGCTGGTGCCTGCATCTCCTTGGTTTTTCGTTCAGCTGAGGCCAGGCCAGGCAGGAGGGAGCTGCTGGCTGCGGCTGAGTCGGGCTGGCAGGAGCCATCCCTGCAAGCCCACGGCAGGTGAGGTAGGTCCTCGCCAGCTACAGGAGAGGGGKGCCTCCCCCATCACCCTTTCTGGATGGGAAAACCCAAGTGCTTTTCCTGTCCTTGAGGATTTGGGGAAAAAAATTGCCTTCCTGACCTAAATCTGTGTAGCTGCTYTCATAAAGATGAGACTCCCCCTTTAAAATGTGACGTGGTGCAGAAGCTCACCCCGTTATTGGGATACACTGCTTATAACTCCCCTGGCATGTGTTTTACAAAAGCGTTATTGCGAAGAGTTAACCATGGTTTGTTCCCTTCAGCTATGTTGACTCCTTAATATATGCAGCTTCCTATCACGGAAGACTAACATTACCTTTGGCAGAGYGGAAACAAGAGTTTACTCATCACAGGACACCATATGCCATTTTGCTTAAAAAGAAAATACAAAATGCATCATCTTCAGCTAAACTTTAGGGAAAAGCAAATATAAAGAGAAGCAAATAAAATGAACAAAGTCTAGAAATAACTACATCCTTAATATATGTTGTATTCCAGACAGGCAGGAAAACAAATACCAGTGAGGCCCTTCAGGCTCAAAATCAGTGGCACAGAACCAAAACCCGCAGTCTGAAATCTGCCCAAGTTTTTTGCTTCGTGCRAGAAAAACCACCTGATTTCTCAAGTGAATAAGTCATCATGGGCAAGTGGATCAATCACCACTTGAAAAAACGCAAGAAAGAAATGCTGGACAAAGCCAGCAGGAGCGTCCACTCAAGCGAAAGCCTTTAACAGGAGTAGGCTGTCCTGGCTGGACTGTGTTTACCGGAAACCTGCCATTCTTACTGTGCGAATAATCTGACTTTACTTCACTTTGTCACTCTCCCAGATGCTTATGAACCTAGGAATACTTTTTAAACCTCCATCCTCATATTAACTGCTTATACAGTACAGACCACCACTGAATACTCTTTCTCTGGCGTATGTGTGGGAAATTACTGCAAGACCGAGTAGAAACTGTTAAGTCTACTATTTTCCACAAGAGAAGAACCCAACCTGACCATATCAAACGTTATACAAAATGTGGTAGATTTAGGGATTACATTCTGTTTACTTAGCTGGACAAGTTTTTCKTCATTCCATAAAAAGTCATAAAAGAGCTTTTTCAAACAAACCAGCTACATACATCCTTTTATAGGAAATATTCATTTTAAAATTTAAAAATGAATTTAAATTTAAAAAATGTTCAAGTGTAATTGAAAACTGAGAATACAATTGAACAAGCCAGYTGGCATGTATTCATAGAAAATATGCTTGTTTTCCTCTGACTTTGATTATATGTTTATTGACAGCTAATAAATGGATCTGTAAAGAATATACATTGCTGTGGCAGTTCTCAAACTTGTGGCGCTTCAGAATATCTAYCAGTATCATTACAAGCAGAAATAGAAAAATAATGGACTTTTCAGTTCACTGCTATTTTCAAAAGCTGGTTATGTGGAGGGGGGATTTGTACTGCATAAGACTAACTAAAAGGTTAAAAAAATAAAAGCATTTYCTTAGGTTGTAAGGTCTAACTTACAAGAATGTTTTCTTTCCATTTAATACACTATTTACATTAAAAAGGCATTTTAACACAAATTCATTCTATGCCAACCTTTTCTGAAATATTCCATTTATAAAAAAGAGATAAAATTAATAAGATATTTTGAAGTATTTTCCTGAAATAAGAAAGAGAAGTTTTTCTTTCAGTCTGAGTTTTCAGATTTRAAAATCATATTTGGTAATGCATTATACAATTGCTATTTTTTTCCATAATTAATTCATCATTTTGATGTTTCTAAAGTAGAAGAAATATATATATATATATATATATTTTAATATTGCACCTAGTACCAATGGCCCCATGTTTGTTTCTGGAAACAAATGCACTCATGTCTGCTCTTGCCTTTTTTCATGCCAAAATACACTGACAGTCATGTAGAAATTCAACCATTTCTCATTGCAGAGGGATGGGGGCWACCAACCTGAATCTAGAATGCTTGTAAAGCAGGAAGGTATTTTTGGTCTTAATTTCRCAAAAAAACCTACTGTCTTAAAACTACCAAAGAACTGAGAATGTATGGAGAAGGAAAGGCATCAGTTTTCATGATCTTTAAGAAAAAAGTCTATGCCAAAAAGCTAAAACATACATTAACAGTCAGCAGACTTTCCTAAAGAGAGCACATACTCAAACATATCGCTAAAAGTCTGCAAACAAAAAGTTCAACAGTTCATTTCCCTCACTCTCCACTCTGGATGTGAGTAGTCAGCCATGCACCTTTAATGTCAGAGAGAATATCAAGCTATGTTTGCAGTTGCTGAGCTGTGAAGATGATGACTAAAATCACAGACCTAAATAGGTATAGACTCTCTAACTATAAAAATGCTGAAGTTTCAGAGAAAAGAAAAAAAGGGKTATGGGTAAGAGAACTCCTACCTGTTCCCTTCTCACAAGCAAAGCTATGGAGGTCAGAGGGACTTTGGTTGAAACATTTGTGTCAGTTCTATGATTTTTATCCCCCAAAGTAAAAGCCCTGCATATTCAAAGGAGTGTTACATACAACAGTTCTAACTGAGCTGCTATAAATGTGAGAATATGAATTCACAAAATGTATGCTTYAGAATGGTTCTTCCTTTCTGCCATTTAATATTTTTTTACAGRTTTCCACCATTTAGATAGTCAGAGAAGTCTAACCAGACAACTTAGTGACACATTTATTGGGAGTAATAAAATACCATAGGAAGGGGCAGGGAATTGATTATGTGGATTATGGAAGATTAGTACTCTTGCCACTGAGATAAATATTGACACAGGGACCAAAAGTGTAACAGCAGAAGTATATAAACATACAAGTATATGCATAGAGAACTGTATTTTACTGAGCATATGGGGTTCCAGTGGCAATTGCCTCACTTCAAGGGTCTTTGGACCCTGCTTAGAGTTTTTTGATGTCATGCTAGTGAAACAAAAACCCAACCTGAAATCAGCCAGATTCTGCAAAAGCCAAATACAGCAGCTTCCTCATCTGCCTTCCGTATTCCTGTTGACCTCTAGGTATAACAGATGATCTGGGCAGGATGAAGGTCTCACTTTAAGCCCATAGGGCTTAACTCTTGGCGGGTATCCAGCAAGAGAGCTGGATACTTAGCAGCAATGGCATGAAATGGAGCAAAGGAGATTTCAAAGAAGTACCATACAAAATTTCCTAGTGGTGAGTAGAACAGGTTCAAGCCACTCTTGCCCTTGGGAGCTGAAGTCTCTGCAGGCAGGCAGGATTAACCAGGTCAGCAATTACCTGAAAGATCTGCTCAGCCCAGTTTTTAGCACTTCAGTACTTCATAAACAGTTCCTTCAAACATTCTCTTCAAATCCTAATGGCTAATCCCTTAACCACATCTCCAGGCCTTATTTCTGTTCKTGTAAATGTTTACATGACCAAGGCTGTGTTCAAATATCTGGAGAGCAAGTGCTCACCRTACAAACGTTCTTGAGTTCACAGAACCCTAAGGACCATGGTTGTTATTCTTTCTTTTCCTGCTCTCACTAAAAAAATATTAGCCATCCACCAGAAAACTGAAATAGTAACATTTGACATAGGTAACAAAATACAAATATATAGCTAATAACCGAAATGGACAGATTTGCAAACACTGCTCAGATGACATTTGTTCAGTTCTGCTGCTTTGTACATAACAGAAAATGGAGCTAGTCAAAGAATGGAGAAAAAGTCAGTTTGCCACTATT
Source organism: Rhea americana (assembly GCF_003343005.1). NCBI lineage: Eukaryota > Metazoa > Chordata > Aves > Rheiformes > Rheidae > Rhea > Rhea americana. The sequence goes on from NW_028186779.1 coordinate 734,618, forward strand.
AGTGGAGCAATCATTGTTTCTGTAACATGTACGGCTAGGTACTTGCCTTATGTGTATTAAGTATTTGCACAACTTTGAAAGCATCTCCAAGGTGGTTATGTTTTTTGTTTTTTGTTTTTTTCCCCAAATATATTTTCCCACTTAGGAAAGGAATCGTCTGGAATTTGAAAATTCCTACCATCAGATGTATAACTGCATCAGAAAGATTCATACATCTAATTTAGATACAGAATATGTACAACACGACTRTATCAAAAAAGCCGACAAATGAAGATCATGATATTTCCACTTGTAACGTAGGAACTTCAGCACCCAAAAATGCTTCTGTGGTTATCTTGGAGAGAACAGCCAAAGATTATGCAGTAGTAAGGCTATTGCCATTTTGCAGACATTCATCTGCCACAGGACAGAGATTAAGGGAACYATTCATATGGCAATGATCCTGCAGGAACTTATTACGATCTTCACGAATCGGTAGTGAAATGTACTATATTACAGTTGTCATAGCCTCCAGATGCCGTGACATTACTGCCTGTCTCAGAAATTCTTAAGTGTGGACATGATGGAAGATATATGTCACATGCCTTTGCTCTCTGTCTCCAAAAGAGTATGAATAAAAATCTACCATCAGTTTTGCCTTAACTGACTCAGTGGGTATCTTGCCTTTGGTTATATTGCTTTCTTCTCTATGACTTATTTTTTGATAAATGATGTCACTTTAAGTGTAAAGACTCTTTTCCCCTTTACAGAGGACTAAATAGCTGCTTTTAAAGTGAATGTTAAAACTCCCATTGACTATGAAATAAATGGTTTATGTTACATAATAATCTATTTGCTATTACCTTCCAAGCTTATTTCTTTTCTCATGCAACTCCTCCATTAACATAGCCCTTATACATGTAATTTTTTTCTTTTCTCCCTCAMATAAGACATAGTCAGTTTTGCCCTAGAGAGAATGAAAGTCTTTTCTGAAATTAATGTCACCATTATTCACAACTAACAATACAAAGCTGGTTCTGACTCTTGTTCTGTGGTGAGCCCCTAATTCTTTCTTGGGGACTTCTAAGAGGTCTTCTTTTAGAAGTTGACCTCACAGGTCTCATCTACACAAAACACAAAAATGCCATTTCATCCCAGTTCTCAAACTTAAAGCAAAATAACACGCAGCTGGAAGGAGAAGATTGATAAAGTGTTAACTTTTTCAGAGGACTTCAGATCTATTCCCCTCTCTGGAAGTTGCCCCTATTTTTGCTTTGGTTTGCTGGAGGAGGGGGAAGAATGTGGTTTTCATCTCTGGGGCAAAAAACTAAATGTGCATCTTACAAGCATACCTCCAAAAATGAGGAACTGGAAACTATGGCAATTAGTTACAATGATTTTTGAATGAGCAGTTTAACACCAGGAACTGCTAGGAACTGTTTTTCTCCATACTCTGAGACTGATGATCAGGCTGCAATAATATMCAAGGAAAGATGAGTTTTCATAGTCACTAAATACATGTTTTTACATTATACATGTTTGCACTGTGTGCAAGATGCCCAATTTCTGTATCTGAAAATGCTTTTTCAAAAATGTCTAAGCAAAAGAATACATTTAATGCGAATCTACAGACTTTCAAAAAGGTACAATTGCAATACATYGGCAGCCTTGTTATTTAGGTGATGCTGCCAGAAATTGAGGTAAATTTGACCAGAAGTCTATTTTCTAATCAGCCTTTCGAAATCACTAATTATCCCAACAGCCACTTCCTTCAGTGACAGAGGGAATAGCCTGCAAATTACACTGCTTAACAGCAGTGCTTGTATTTATATGCAAATGTACGCACCTCTGTTAAGGCTAAAAAGTTTGCCCATGCCAGAGGACACCTCTACATGGAACAAAGCAGTGCTTTACACCTAGCTCCAAACGATGAAGTCTGGCACCAAACAGCAGCACAAGACAAGGTGGAAATTTCTACACAGTACTTCCTTGTTCCAGTAGTCATACCAAAGGGCTGCCTTTCTCTCTCTTAATAGTGAGATTTTAGATTTTCTTCTTCRCTGCTCTGCTACTACTCTACTGAGTGAATTTCAGGGATGGTGAAAGCAATTCTTGCATCTCAAAATCACAAAGCATTTTAGAAGGGTTTTTTGGGGACAGAAGTCCCTGTGCACATAACAAAATAAAATTTTATTATTAATGCTTTAATAAAAATAATTATTGAAATCACCTCTACCACAAGCAGCCCGATCCTATAAGTTTGGCTGCCTCAGTTGTTTTTTGAAGACATGTTTTAACAGTATTTTTATAGGCCTATACATTGTTTCCCTGACAGATGATTTGTCTTCTCCTCCAAAAGTATGCACTCTGTCAGCCAAGCAACTTTTCATCAAATGACTGAAACCATTTTGTCAACAAACTGTCTTTTACTTTTTCTCATTTTTACTTTAAGCCTSTAAAAGCATCCTGTCATGTACCTACAGTACTTTGTCTACCTATTTCATCAAAAAAATACTGCTTCCAGCTGTAAATATTTCAGAAAAGATCTCAGTTTTTATTGTTTGATTCTGCTGTTGAAAGGCATTTTTCTGTTAAAAAGAGTCATATTTCACAAAAAAGAACAGATGTTGGTTTCTTTTATCAAAGTCCTGAATTTGTATTTGAGATAAAAAGCAAGTAGATATACTTAAAAGTAAATATTTATCATGCTGCTGCAAAATTAACTGCGCTGTAGTGCTTATATATTTAAAACAGCACTGTAAAACATTTTAGCGATACAATAGTAAATGCATACTGATTAAGAGGCTGTGCACTGAATAACTACAGTGATTTAAAAAACTTCACAAGATCAGTTTCTTTTTGAGTATTAATCAACTTCTAAGAAGAGCCCACAGTTCTTAAGATAATAAATATCCCAGTGTCTTTTTACAAATGTATCTAACACCCGTGAATGCCCTCAGCACTGCACTGCCTTCACCACAGYAAGCTTGATTTGATTTCTCAACTAAATCACTGCAGCTGCCTGAAAATTCTTTGGCAGTTAAGAATGTATTTTTAAAATACRTATTTTGTTGCACGGAAATAAGAGAAATGATGTGGAAATGCTACTACTCTTGGTTCTCATCAGTGTTAAATGAAAGTATCTAGGCTTTGAAGTATCTGTCAAAATCACAATCACTACTGGCATTTTTCTTTTTGATATTTCTAATAGCAAAGGGCACTCATATGCCCTAAGTCACCCAAAGAAGTCAACGGATGATATCTGCAGGACATATGGTCCTACCTAGCTTTATTCTAATTCCTGCCCTGCTTAGAATAAAAACAGAGAAATCTCAAATATGGCCTTCCAGCTAAAATATCTACAAACAAGGATACTGTATAAAAATATATATTTAGAAATAGGGTATCAGACAGCTGTCTGTGCAGGTTTGTAGACTTTATTTAAGCTCTGGCAGGATCAAATGCAAAGAAGGGCATTTAGAAACTGCTCTTAGGTTTCTTAAGACATAATAAATTCTGCCCTTAACTTGAGTAGCCTTTGTGCCACTGCTTATCTAGATTTCAAAAGAAACTCTAAATTCATATAGTAAAAGCAAACCTCTGAAAAACATGTTATATCCTTAAACAATCATGAAGATTAAAAAGAATAATTTCAAAGCAGTATTGTTGTGGATTCCAATGTTGCCTCTCCCACAGAAGAGCAACCTACAAGCTAAGGCTACAATAAATATTTCATGAGACCCTGGGCAACATGATTAGCAGTCATGCAACATCTTAATCTATTTAAGTAAAAAGTACTTTAGTTTTAGATCTAATCTGAGATGTAAAGACAGTTTTATTTAGAAATAAAAAAGGAGGGATAATCACGGAAAGACTTACAGTAAGCGCAGCCGTAGACCTCAATTCTCAGCCCAATCTGGCCCTCTCCATTCCAGTCCAAAGGAACTATACGTACATAGCGAGCAATAACTGGGTGTTGTAAATCATGCCGAACCACACTATCAGAATTTGTATTTCCAGGAAATGCCTAAGAGAAATAAAAATAAAATGATTATATTACATCTATCTCACATGCTATGAAAGTTTCCTGCTATGATGGGAAACATTAGATACGGAGTCCCCTGAGCACCTAGGTTACGCTGAAGTTTGTTCAGTTCTTCCTTTGCTAATGACCAAATGAACAGTTGATTTAAGAACCATTTCACTAGGACCTCATGTCCTCTTTCTGCACAGAAGATAGGCTGAATTCCTGGAAAAGCTGCTGTGAGGTAAGAAAGCAATCCGTTCTGCATAGCTAACCTGTGACGCAGCCATTAAAATGTTAATAAAAGTGTCCCACCCAGAGCAGTCGATCTGTGGATGAAGAAGCCCATCATCAAACAATTAGATTATGTTCTCCAGTCATTTCCCTATACATGTGCCCACTGGAAAAACCTACAACAGACCTGAAACCCCCCCAATGCCTGCAATTTCCAACAGCCCAGAAATCTTCCTTTATTTTTGGTGTATTACCCACTGGGAAGTGGATATCTGGTTTCTGTCATAGGCATAGCTGTCACCTATAGCAAAGTCTATTTTTGATTAATAAAACTTTGGAAGTTAGGAAAGGACACAACAATTCTTTAGTTTTGAAAATCAGTGAAGTAAATAGTGCAAATTCTATGGGTTTTTCTACTTATTGGTAGAACATTTCATAACATCAAGCTCAAAAGTAAACAATACCTCCTAGTTAACATAATATATATTTTTTTCTCTAGTCAGCTTGTGGACAATCCACTTATTCACTGAAGGCAGATGTTAGAAATAAGACTATTCTTTCACCTAACAAACTATTGCTCATTCAGTTAGGCTTAATATTTTCAGAGGAACTCTCACACCTCTTCACAGAAAATTTTCAAAAGAAATTAGTGTCTTGGGACAGTGAATAGAGTAGTCATAAATGAACAGAGAAAAGCTGACCCACTGCAAGAGAGACTCTGAAAATAATCACTCTGTGCATTCTAAAAAAACTATGCTTTAGCTACAGAAAAAAAAAAGTAGAGAAAAAGAGTCAGTATTATCTATCTTTTACCACCTGAATATATCCAAGTAAACTCCAAAAACGTACTCCAGTGKACACTGAAATTAAAAACAAATGAAGGAACAACTGAAGTGTAAGGAATACTTACTGCAAAATCAAGCTATCAAAAATTTGAGAAAAAAATAAAATTCCAGTCGATCCCTTGGATTCAGTTAAAATTATTTTTAATTGTGAGCCCAGATACTAATTATTCCACAAGAATATCCTTAACGAATACCTATTTTGCTTAGTGCCCAGTAGATCTGGTTGGTGGTTCCCTTCCTCGCTTACGTGCAAAAATGATGACATATGAGAATGGCTACTTTCTCCTTCGTTTTCCTGTAGTGCAGGGATTCACATGCTAGATGATGCCACCCCTCACATCATTGTACACCTCTTAAAATACATTAGTTAATGTCTAGGAAGCACTTGAATATTCAAGTAGTAAGTGTTTATGAGGAAATTAATAGTTCTGTCTTCCGAGCTGACTAGCATACAAATATAACAAAGGACACGAGACAGGGCACGACGAGGAGAAGAAATCCTGTTGAACAGCTGTCTGTACCCTAAGTCCTGTTCTAGGAAACAGAACTTCAGGCGGTGAATAAAGAAGTCAATCCGTAGAAAAACAAAGTAGTGTGTGAGCATACAGGATAATGCTCCGCATTACAAGAACAACTTCTCTTTGGGCATGTCCTAAATTTTTAATCCTTAGCACAACCTTAACAAAACTCTCTTAACGTAGCGCTTTTAATTCACTAGAAGTATTAGAGGGAAGGAAGAGTACAGACAGGCATGATATTGTGTATATCATTTGATTAAATGATGGGTAAGTCTGATTCTTAAAATAAGAATGACTTTCTGTATCTCTTCAAACTTGGTACTCTGACATACAGTTTACTGAGGTTTTYTTGGTTTTGTTTTTTATCAGAAAGATTTAGGGCTAAACCAGCAAATGTTTGCTATTTTGAGGGTTTCTATTGATATAAGATCCAGTAACATTTGCTGGATGAGATACAGAGACACAGGCAGTGGAGAAAAAGGCAGCCTGGGGTGTCATCAGTTTCTCAGATAATTAAAATGCATTTTATTTAGTTTCCAGTAGAACAATATCCTTTTAAATGTAGCCTTCATTTAGATAAATGTGGTACAGTAATACACGCTCTGTGGAGAATGCAAACATCAGAGCAAAATCCATCATTGCAGGGCTGAAAAATCAATTTACAGGAGCTAGTGAATTATGTACTATTGCTGTTAAATCTGCTTTTCTGACTGAGATTTGTGCATGGGCTCAGAAAGGCAGGTTTTCATTAAAATTTGAGTTTATACAATTTGCAAGGCCCCACGTTTGCCAAGGTTAACAAACAATAAGATTTAAAAGTATAATTTAGACCTACATTATGGTGGAGATTTTTTWAAAAGGAGGTGAGTGTCTGACTGTACAAGATAGAACTGTACAATAACAAAACCCCCTTAACAAAACTGTTTTTCAGGAAAAGGTGGAAATACCCCTATAAACTTCTCAAGTTGTCCATGTTTTTAATCTCACAACCTCACTAAGTCAGTGTTGCCAGAAACGTGCTCTTCAGGAGTAACAGGGTTTTTCTTCAACCCAAAGGAGAATGACTAGGATGGTTCACTTGGTGGTAAGATAAGTAGAATCATCTCATCAGTCCAGCTCCTGAACCCTCTATTCTACCAGCTGTTGCTCTTCTTATATCAGATCCAAACTTCCTTATTTTTTTTACATTTCAGCTCACATTGCAGTGAAGAGGTTGGGAATGTCGAGAGTTGCAACCACTCTTCCCCCAGCCAATCCTCGGCAGGGAGGCAAGGCAGTAAGAGTGAAGAAAGGCAACAAAACTTGCCTCTAGATTCTGCATAGTTTATGTAGCAAACATCCCAAGAATGTTACTTAAGTCTCACAAAAGTGTTCAGTTTTCTGTAAAAGAACAATTTTGCAATACTGTTTGGTATCCTACTTTATATATACAAGTCCATTAACAAACTTGATTTTGAGAAAATGCTGTTATTATAAAAGATTAAAAAGAAATTCTTAGCATTGCAAAATTATCTCTGAAAGACAGAGGCTCAAGATTGTATGAGAAGTAGTGTCGGAAGCGAACAAACAAGGAAGTTTTTATACTTTAACCACTGAGGTAAAGAATAGAAGAATGTTGGACAGATACTCAGCCAAATGATGTCTGCAATTTTTAAACCTTTAGTGAAGCAGAAAAAAACCCTGCACTTCACTTTAAAAACCTACCATTTCATATTCTGCCCCACATATGCTAGAGAACCTAATTTGCTTCAGGTGCAAATTAATTTTTTACTTTATCACTTTTTTTTCACCTGATTTAATTAATTCAGATGAAGAATTCTCCATCCAAATTAATGACTTACTCAGGGACAAATATTAAAACTACTTCAACGTATGCTCTTTCTATGGGGATGTAGAAGTAGGGTGGTGCATGGATGACATTTTTTTTCCATTAAAACAGGAAGACGGACAATTTCTTTCATGGTAATTTTTTTTCATTAGTTTAATTATATACTTACTATTACATTTCTTGACAGTTATGCTTTGTCATTGGCCTTTTAAACACAGGAGGGAATAATTTATGGGTCTGAACTAATGAAAAAAATCTAATCTTCTAGCTGCATTCACAACAACTGTGAAAACACAATAAAGAGTCTATGTTCCATGATATTATAGCTCTATAAATGACTCTTGTACTCAGAAACAGGGCTTGTATACAGAGCTAACATTAAGAAGTATGGCATTATGAAATATATAAACATCCATAGGTAGACACAGCTATGTTTTCTTTGATGATCCTAAGGTGAATTAAGCATAGAACTGGTTAAACCTTAAAATTCTTATTTTATAGAAAATCCTGAATATTCCAAAACATTTACAAACATTTCCAATTTCCAAAACAAATGCTGTTCCAAAAATCAGACTGATTATAAATTTGACAAGCTGACCAGTTTGTGGATGGCTGTCAGCCTTCTGCCTGCATGACAAAGAAAATCTGGAAAACGTTGCCCTTTACTGGAGTTCTCAAAACTTGCGCCCCATCAGGGAGCAGGTAGGTGTCAGGAGCTCTTGGCTGACAGTGCTGTAGAAGGGCAGCCCATAGGGTCCTACGCCAGGTGACTGAAATCTGGATTACGGTTCAATAAGATCAAGATGTTTCAGCGAAGCACTTGCATTTCACCACATCACCATTTTCCAAAAAAATGTAACTTCATAAAAAAATTGAGTCACGCTCTAGTTAAACACCTTGCACCTGCTTAATCACTTCTCTGCTAGATACCTTTGAAAATCCAGCCCAAACATACAAGGTAAACTGAAACAGCACAACTGGAAGGACTGGATACCGGAAAGTGTTATGAGATTGACTTCAAGGAGGAAGGGAAAAGAGGAGAAGAAAAAAATAGTAAGAAAACTAGTTGGAGAGAAAAATAGCACATAAACTGGAAAAAAAAGGAATAAGTCAGAAAGTGACTGATTAAAAATTGGTCAGTTTCAGCTTAGTTTTGAGACATTCCTATATTTTCAGACCCTAAAGATGTGTGGAGTAGAAATGGGGGATAGGAAGTGGTATTTTCTTCCTCAAAGAACCAGTTCTTCATGCTGCCTGTTGAACAGCGCGATCAGTAACGCTGCAGCTTGCGCACTCTAATTCTTTCTGAAAAGTAACAAGCACGTCCTTAGCGAGCCAGCTTTTCTATGGCATCCTTCATGATCATCTCACACAGAGAGAAAAGCAATACCTATATACAGTTAAAAGTTATAGTTAAAAAGTATTTTCCTTATCCTGAATTAAGAAACCCCCCAACAGTACCAACAACAGATGCCAGATCTCATCTTTGAGACTCGTGGCTATGAAATGACCAGAGCTCCTAAAARCTCAGGATTAACGTGGGAATAGATTAACACTCTACTGCTGCTGCTATTYGGTGCTAATAGGAAGTCACTGAACCCAGTTGTACTACCACTAATATGCAAAAAGTCCCACTTTCAGTACAACTATAAAGAACCTTACCTCAGCCACATCTCGGATAAGCAAGTTACGCAGGTATACCACTGATTTCTGAGGAACTACTCACATATTGGAGGTTAGGAACTTGGTTTAGTTGAAAAACACAATATAAGGACTACAGTTATTTCCACTACTTAAAAAGACAGAAATCAGAAAAGTAGGCTACTTAAGACAGAAGAGCCCCCGAGATGCTTCTGCTCTCATCATACCACTTCAAGGGCCTTTAAATACAATATACAAACAAAGATCACCAAATCTATCAATCTTCTAATTTAATTTCCACCGAGAAATAGGTATTTGCTATGCATCTTGTAACTGATTTGTTAATAACACAATTCCTGTACAATCTKGTGCTGAATATGTGAATGGGCATGCATGCATCTTTCTTGTTTGTCAGTGCTTCCTCTCAACTTTGGAGCTCACTGTCCAGTTTCAATCATATTTGATGAAGAGATAGAGATCTGAATATATCATGGGTTTTTTTAAGGATTGGGAGAAAAAAGGTGGCCAATTAACAGTTATGCATCTAGCAACTGTCTTTCAACGCATCTGAATACAAATACTCAGTGCTCAAAATATTTCCTAGAATTTTTGAAATAGAATCGTATYTTTTATCACTCCATTAAATTCTCTATTAAATCTTAGGAGGTTTATTTTCAGGCCCTGATTCTGTCTTTGTATGCTAGAAACATATTAGAATCATGTATGTATCATAATTATATGTACAATTTAACGTGGTTACCACTGCATCCAAAGAGTGGTCATGATGAAGTCAATAACATGCAGGCTCTATTTGCTGCATTTTACCCTTTCACATCTCCAAGCAAAATCAAGTGATTCATCAACATAAAATTATTGATCTTATAGCATAATATGCTAACATTTTCTAAGCTCTGCTTAACCATTGTTCGACTTGATCTTGTTTAGAGGGATGATTAGTTTTCATTACTTTAACAGGAGCCTCAAGAAATCTTTAAGGGTTATTCTGTTCAGAGATAGCTCCTACTGATTTGCTTTGTTCACAATTCCTAGCTGAAGTTTTTGAAAGTTGAGGACAGAGAATTGGAGAACATCTGAGAGTAACTGCATATGTGCACAGACTGGTTTTTGTTTGTTTGTTTCCCAAATCCACTTAACCCTCTTGTTCCCATAGACTTTAGCTCAATGCATTTTTACTTTAGGGGATATTATGGATGGCAGCACAGCAGAAGTAGTAACAGGCTTCTCCAGATCCAGAAACTGAATCCTGGCAATGGGCAAAACAGCTCACTAGAAAATATCTGATTCCCTTCTTTTATGTTTTACCAAACATAAAAGATGACAAATTTCCAGTACTTCTATTCACAAAATCAGCCGATACTTTAAAGACCTGCCTGAGGAACAGATTTCAACCCCTCTGGTGAACCACAGAGGGTTTGAAAGGATGACAACACATGATGAGATTTTCCAGTCTGTTTTTTTTTTAAAACAAAAGACAACAAAAAAAAACACTAAAATATACATCAAATATATTCAAACAACATTAAGGTTGAGAAGTCCAGCCCTGAAAGGTTAGAACTAGTGTTTCCTGGACAGGTATTCCTGAGGATATTCTTAACRTATTCCTAAATTACATTATGACATTGGTTTATTGCCATATCAGATACTATTTATTCCCTAGAGATCTATGCTATTACAAAACTGGAAGAGACTACCGTAATTATACAATCTTAAAAAGCAGAGATTGCAGTAGCTCCTGCAGTTTTTTCATTTTGAGTATTTTGAACATTTGTTTGAGCAACGGGGGTTAGGTTTAGCTCAGTTGGCTAGAGGGTGGTGCTAATAATGCCAAGGTCATGGGCTCGATCCCTGTATGGGCCACTCGCTTGATGGTTAGACTAGATGATCTCCAGAGGTCCCTTCCAACCCTACCAATTCCGTGATTCTAAATATCAACAGCAATAGATGAGCTTGATTTGGAAATGTTTGCTGATGAAAATCTACCCTTGCCTTTCCCCAGATTTAAGATCCAGTATTTACACCTCAATCAAATTTATCCCAATACAACCTACCAGCTAGAAAATCATATTAAAACTTTGCTGTCTAGATCAAATGTTTGCTGTTGTCAACATTTTCTTACCACGTGGGGGAATAGTGGTTAATTTGCTTTCGGTCTGAAATAAACTAAATGGATTTTTAGCTCTCAGACAATTGGCTTATTCAGGACATTGGCACTTCAGGGAGGACTCAGGGTTGCATAATGAGTAAGACTGTTAYTTTTAAGATCTCCTATATAATTTACCTGAGAAACAGCAACATGCCTAGTGTTCAAGCCAGTGGGCTGCCAGATGAGCAAGGACTGTCTAAAATGAAGACAGCAGCCCTGTAGCACAGGATCTGGCTTCTGCTTGCGATGCCCCAGTGGTCCAGGTGACACTAGACAAGTAAGTTGCAGCAAACTTTTCAGTGGTACGTAGTGTACATTCCCAGGCACCCAAAATGAATGAGTACTTTTGACTTAATCTGTCAGTGTCTTGGTTCCTCATATAAAAGAGGGAATAAAAATCCATTCATTTTATGGGGTTGTAAAAATAAAATAATACTTATTAAGCAGTTAGTCAAGTATTCACATAGGCGCCTAAATTAGGAGACTAAGCTTTTTGTGGTCACTGAAGCAAAGTGGGAGATAGGAACTGAATTAAAAGCTTGCCACTCTTCACTGACTACACAGTAAAACATAAATTTTCCTGGGTGTAATATAAATGTATTCTACAAAATGGAGAATATAATCCACAACATAGTTCTAAGAGTTGCCAAGTGATTGATACTTTTTGAAAGAAAAAGAATACAGAAACAAGTGTGAAATGATTACAGATGCAGAATAAACCCTGCATTTCTCACCAGGAATTATGAGGTTGCGTTCATTAAAAGACAAAAATTACTTTTTCTACACCTACCTCTGCAGAGAGGGAGAGATGGAAAGAATGCTTTTGCAAACGTACCAAATGCAATTGCAGTCGTTATTGAAACCACAACAGGCCTCTGACCACCGGCTGCTGGGCTACGGGGCAGGAGCAAGTGGCATGAGACCTCGACTGGAGAAGAGGAGCAAGCACAGATGTACTCACTGTGGTCCTTGCTTTGCTTTCCTCTAGTACAATTTTCTCTGCCCTTGTTAGAAGCCTTGTAACTTCAGTTTATAGCTATATTGTAACTTCAGTTTATAGCTATAAATCAAAATGATCATTCTTGCTGTTTTACTGTTCTCCCTTTCTGAGTGATAAGGAGATTAGTGTGGTCAATTTTAAAGATAAACAGTTCTCAGAGATGAGCTAACATCCTTATGTGAAATCATACAAATGTCCAAAGATTACTTATCAGATTGGTTTAATTCCACCCAGACTAGTACAGTCTAAAGAAACAACCCTTTACCAGAATGTGCGTCATGTATGAAGCAGTCTGTCACAGGAATACATTCGTGAACCGCGCTGCAGAAAAGAACGGGGCATTAAGTCTCGTTATGGTTTATTAAATACTGGAAGATTGAAGTTACTGTTTTATATTGAGATAACAATGAATAGACTTTGAAGGCAAAAAATTAAACAATAAAGTGCCTTTTTCCAGTATATTTTCAGTATCTGTTTAATGCTGAGATTCCGGTAAGTCACTAATAGTATTACAGTAATCTGTAACTCAGATGGGCTTCTCAATAATGAGAAGCGAGACTGCATAACAACAAAATAATAAGCTGTTTTTGAAACATGTCCAGCTGTCTTTAAAACATATTAAAATATTTAAAATACATTAAAAATAACAGAAACCTGAAAAGCATGCCTCTGAAATCATCTTACATCTTTTTTTTTGTTTTGTTTTTGCACATTTCTCAGTTGTGATTTTTATGAAAAGAAAACAATGAATGTATAATATTAAAGCAGAAATTATCAGGTAATGTCTAGAGAAAAGAGGGGAAAAAAGGAAAATTATTACTACAGCTATTTAACATTCTAATGAACGCCTTGGTTTGGAAGAGAATAGAAGAAAATGGGAGAAAATAAAAATAGCATACCTACAATGCTGTGCACGCACTAAAGTCCACAGTTCCAAAGGTTGGTGAGGTTACCAAAGGTTATTAGGACACAGAAAAGCCTTGGCCACTTTTCCCCCTATTTGCCCTCAGCAAAGCCCCTGCCCTGACAATCACTGCCTTAAATCAAAGTCCTAACCAGTACGATCTTCATGATGGAAAGCAGCTCTTTGACCAGGAGATAAGCAAAAGATTATAAACCTAATGTAAATATGGAAAAGATCMATTAAAAGAAAGTGTATCTTTTCTAAAACTCAGAACAAGGCTAAATGAGGTCTGAGGTCAAAGAATCCAAAGAAAAACTGCAGGCAAACACAARTCTCCTGTCTCAGGAAGAATACTTGGAGTAAGACACTGCAGAATAATCCTTTTAAACTGATCAAACCAATATTATTGAGAAATTCCCAGAGGCAGAATTACRTTCCTTGGCAGTTTTAAAACATGCTCACCTGTCCTTCACCTTGCACTTAGAAATTGCTCAATTTCCTAGGGAAAGGACAGTGCTGTTTTTGAAAAATTAYGAAAAGTGTTGCAAGACTATTTTTTAACGGGATGTGCAAAGCAATATGAGAACAGTTACAAGTTACCTCTTTCCTAAGGGATGTCCTTCAGGTAACTTCTTATTAAGGATCATCTAAATTTTGTTTTGCTACAATGTGAACTACAGAAGGATGTGGGGGGGACTGCAGAATATTTTGTCTCTGCTTTAAACCACTGGTTTAGACATGGTGAAAGGGTCGCTTACCCTTCACACAGAAAATGCCCAATACCCACATCAGAAATTAAGAGTATGAAGTAATCTGCAGTTGGAGACATTGAAAATTTAACAGACCRTTAAATGTCTTAAAAAAGCAGACAACAATAGAAAGATACTGAAGGAGCTATTTTTGTTCTAAGATATAGAATGTTATTTCATCTGATTATTACCTAGCCAACTTTATTCTTTCAGGAGTTCTTTCAGAGGTTATTTCTTCCTTTGACAGAGATAACACGTCTCCGTAATTTCCCTATAATGCTGTTTCATGCTTGTTTACGTCAAGCACACTGTTTGGGGGATTCAGAAGTTATGAAACTGATTGAATAGCCATCTTYTAGGTCAAATGCCGTCAAGCAAGCATCAACATCTGAAATACAAGGAGTTCTGTATGTTGGAAACCTTGCTGAATAACTAGCAAAGGTGAATCCGTTTAAAGAAAGAAAGGAAGAGGGRAGGATTTTTAATTTTTTTGATCACCCAACTGTGTGCTTTCCTTATACACCAAATGACTTAAACTGTTATGTTATATCATCGTGGAGAAATTAAAGRCATTTAAAAAATCCCTAGTGGTTCTGGAGCTCCACTAATTTAGCTTTATTCATAGGGACTGGGTTAACCGTTGGGAGACTAATTTYGCCTCATCTCTCCAAGGGTAATAAATTGCGAATAGCTATGCCCCACTGGTGCTGGGGTTACCAGAACAACTCCTCAGCGTCCTTGCTCCGTAGAAGTTTCAATTTGCAGCAGAAGGCCCTTAAAGAAGATGGTTTAGTTCAATTTCTTCTCCACTCTCCTGTGCAAAGAGATTATCCAACAGAATACGGACTGTAGAAAAAGGTTTTTTTCTACTTCTAGCAACTTTTAACTTCCCCCAAGCAACCAACCTCACCTTCTTTAGCAAAATTGAAGCAATAAACCAAGTTTCCAGTTATTAATTGCATACAGAAAATAACTGGGGGGGGGAGGGGAGCAAGGGAAGGGGAAGAGGAAAAAAAGCAGCCTAAACAACAGTCCCTTAACTTATGTTGTCTCTCAAAGTTTTATCCCAAATGCATCATTTTTTTTTAATCTTTGTGAATCATTTGCTGTATTTATTGTACCAAGGCATCCATTTGGGCACAGCAAAGCAAAGCAAAAATTTCACATAAAGCCAAGTATCTCAAGAACTCTACTTTGATTTCAGATGTACCTAACATCTTTGTTCAACTTGTACTGGCCACTTGGGAAAACTAATCCTCAGCCTCTACAACATGGAATTGTTTTAATGGAGGCGGGGAGAGGGGAACACCTATACAATAAATTTCATTTTTGTAGCAGATGACTCATCCCTTTCAGGTACTTTTCACATTTATTAATGAATGCACTATAAAAAACAAGCATAGTGAGAAGGTCATCATAAAAAGAAGGCTGTAATGGACTGATATAAAAGTTGATAAATTATTTAATTATTGTTACCATGTCTAATTTTCTTAAGTCCCTCAGCACTGTCACAAAATAGTGGCAAAGCACTAGAAGAAAAGAACAAAACCAATCTAGTAAACCTATGTTTTGCATTTGGTTCTGCCACCCTCCATAACCCTAAATGATAACATGCAGGGATTTATCTAAGCAAAGCAGCACAGCTCAGGAGAAAGGAAGGAAGATTCACAGTGGAAGGTTTGTGGATTTGGGTTCACATCTGAGGGCCAGGGAACTTGAATACAGGGTGCCCTCAGGCAGATTACTTCCTTCTTTCTTCTTTTACTCCTTCATCACTATTTCACAACATGGAAGCCTACTCAAAAGATGTGAGACTAGACATACAAAAGCTTCATATTTGAAGATCATCCAATCTAATTAATTACCCAAGAAAAAAAAAGGTATAACTAGTCTTGGAGTCTGGATATCCTGATTTCTTTCTTAATCACAGCATCTCTTTTTCCTTAAACTTTATATTTTCTTCTCTTTATTTTTAAATATAAATACCATAAATGTTAAAAATGCTTTACAGAATAGATCTAATCAATACAAACATAATACATACRATCAATGAAAGCCAAGAATGACTTTGTTTTATATTTTGTAAATACAAAGGAAAATTAGTTTGTACCAAAGTTTAGTGACCTAGATGCATAACAATAGAAAGGAAAAGAAGACTGAAAATGCAAAGCAATGTTAGTCATTAAAAAAAGACCTAATGGAACTGGCTATTTACTATGTATATTAAGATTTGTAGAAACTAAAATATAAACAYGTAGTTTAGCTACAGTAGTGCTAGCTGTGAGGAGAACAGATTCTCTCATCCCACCGTAGCTCACTGTAGTTTCTCATATGCTTGCTTATCATAACCTGCTCCCAGATATATCTGCTCTTTGTTGATGTGCATTATCCCGTCACCTAAATTCCAAGAGACACAACTGTGTCTTATTATTGCTAGATCCTCCCCACCCACATGCTGGATTTTTTTTTAACCAATAGATGGAAGACAATTCATAAGAAGAACTGTAAAATGATTTAATGGCCTAATTTGCATGCAACAGAAACTTCCTAAATTTAATTTTAAGCTGTGTTGTAAATCTTAGGGGAATGAACATTTAGAGTTAATTGATCACCAGTTGTTTGCAAGTCACTTTTTTTCCACAGAGCAYGGGGAATTTTATCTGAGTCAGATATTTATTTATTTTTGGCCTGGGAGCATGCTTCCCTGAAAAAGGAAGCAGTGAAATTTTGATTTTTGTCTGCTTTATTGCAGGCTCTTGATCATATCAATGAGTAGCAGTGAGAGCCTTTATCAGAACAGAATAAAGAGCAAGGAAAAGTTAGATGTCAACAGAGCAGACCCCTGCCTTAATAGCTTCATATGTTATTCTAGTGGGGTARAAACAGAAGATGGAAAGAAAGATCTTTATTCCTGTGGCCTGCCACTTGCTCTGCATTATGAACTTCCCAGTGGATTTTCAGCAGTACAAGAGAAACAACATGCAGTTTTCTGCCTGTGCAAAGGCCAATGAACCTCAGAARAAGTTCGGTGGATATACAGTGAATTTTCTTGTCATACTCTTTTTTTTCCTTCAACATGTATCATCTGGACATTGCCATCTTCCAGGACTGGCAAGTGTTTTTACTATCACCAGCATTTTCAGCGAAGACTCCAGGATCTTCACTATTGATATGTTGCTCTTTACTACTCTGGTGCATATCCCTGTCCCTGCAACGAATATAAAATAGAAACCAACACTACTCTCTGTGGATATGTTTAGGCAAGAAGAGTGGGAAGGCCAAGGAACAGCGAAAGATGGTGGCTAACCTAGTTACTTGAGAGTATTTTGAAACAACGTCCGTAAGTGTTTAGAGCAAACGTGGTGCTCTTCAGAAGGAAGGAGCCACAAGAGCGTTGCTCTCCTTCTCTGCGGTACTGAGGCAGGTACCTGCAGCACAGAGCTGTACAGTGGTTTGATAAAGCTCTGTAAATACTTGCAGTAGTACAAGTGCCAAAGCCAGGACCCTGACGGCTGGAGTGATGTTTTGTTGCTTACTCACTGTTTGAACTTAGACTGACAACCCAGTGTCTCTGAGGCTTGTCTGGTCTGTAGAACGGAGATAATATTCTCAGAAGTGTTTTCTGAGAATTAATTAGCTATTATTTATGCACAAATCAAAAAAAAAGAAAAAGTCAATGCACCTTGTTTTTCACATCTCTGCTCACTTAACAAATCAAATGACAGAGACTCATTGACTTTTATGGCCAAAAGGGAGCATTATGATAATCCAGTCTGGCCTTCAGTACACACAGACKGCAGACTCCTATGCAGTCATTCAAGTAATGAGCTCTCAGGCTGAGCTATAGTGCAACTTTTACAAGGTCATGCAGTCTTGATTCTTAAGACTGAAAATGATGGAGAATCTATCACAGCTCTCAGGAGGCTGCTCCAATGGCTAATTGTGTTCAGTGTTAAAAATATTCCTTATTTCTACTCAGGCTGTCTGGTTTGAGCCTCCAGTCACTGGGTCTCATTATGTCTTTTGCTCTGTATTAAAGAATGTTTTATTATCACGAGTAACTTCTCCTGTACAAGTACTGGGCAAACTGGGATTAGATAATAATTATGCTTCTATAACACCAAAATATCAGATAGTTAAGACAAAGTAATAGTTTGTGATACCAACCAATGATACCTTGAATTTTTGTGACTCAGAAAGAACTTCAGCCAGCACTGAAACAGGTTACAGAATGCCGAAGTGATGCTGCCTGGCAGAATCTGTACAGGTATGCTTTTAAAGACATTAGTTCATATTTTGTTATTTTTTTTCCTCCATCCCTGGTGCATATTCAAACCAGACTAAAGTAACAGCATGGATTTCCATTCATCTTTTGTTAAATTCCTTTTCTTACTGTGTCACCATCTTAAATGTCTGGATCCAATCCCTTCTTAAACAGGATCACTGAAATGTTTCCAATTACTGCTCATATTATATTTTATCATCTATCTGGGATTGCTATATTGTATTGCAGCAGAAAACTTTCAAGCAGTCTCCACTATGCTTCATATAAATTCAGCTGTGACTTAACTCACAATGACACAGGCAATGCAATAACACAGTAACCAATATTTCCATTTTAAAATTGTCTTGCCTCTTTTAGTAAAATACTATCAGTTCAGGTAATCTGTGTGCAATCCAAATGGCTCAGAATAACTCTGGTACAAATGTTAAATAGCTGTCATATAAATATACCAGAATGCATGGTGAATATCCAGCTTTTGGGAAGAATGTCACAGAAGTTCAATGCATCTTTGAGTAAGGATGCTTTTTTTTTTTTTTTTCCCCAAACAGCCCATTTTATACTTACACATACACAACACAATTGTTTAGCCTTGTTAGTCTAAGCTTGCTTAGGGAAGAATAATACATTTTAGATGGAGAGGAAAGCAAGTTGGAGAGAAAGCAGCAGTGATATATCCTTGTTTTCAGCAGCTTTTCATAAATTCTCTTGGGAAGCCAACTGAGTTTCATTGAAGGGAATGAATCAATGGTCCTTCATAAAGAGAAAATCAATTAGAAAGTCATTACCTGAAAATTAGCACTCAAAAAACAAAATTCCATTTTAAAGCCAATTAGACTATATGTCAGTACTAAGTTGAATTGCACTTGCATTGATGTATGCAAAATGATGAACATCCTCCATCTGTAAGGAATGTAGAGAGTGAAAAATTAAAGAACACRTTTGTAGATACTATTGAATTTATTTTTGCAAGCTATCCAGAGCAGCAGGTGAATATACTGGGCTTTATAATAGCTTTACATTGTATTTCTCAAGTGTTATTATTGGAATTATAGCACTTCAAGAAACCTCAATTTTGCTTGTCATCATATCAATGGGTAGGAAGACACAATTGCTATCGTGAAAAGTGGAGAGAGGGCTGAAGGTAGACTAAGTACTCCACTAGCTGCTTTCTCCCAATAGCTTGCCATAGTCCTGACATGATTTGTGTTTTGGAAGGGCAAACAGTGCTAGAAATTTGAAAAAGAGCACCTCTTAGAAGAGCTAAAATCTGTCCCTGGGGCTGTCATGGGCCAATCAGTTCTACTTGTCTCCTGAACTCCAGGAGTTGGGCTAACCCATCATAAATGGTTCTGCAGCTCAGGGCTGGGAGCTCCAGCCCTGGAAAGGGCCGGGTGCCCCTCACCCTAGGGTCTGCTCTGAGCAGCAAGAGGCAGCAGGAACATCTTCCTGCAGCTTCCAGAGCCAGAGCAGCAGCCAGGGAAGCTTGCACAGCCACATCATACTGTTTTTGCAGGGATGGAGGAACACTCCGCTCACATCTGCCAGTAGAGATGCAACCTTGAATATCAAAGATGAAAGCAGAGGAAACAAGACTCAGAAGCTTGAATTCATTACAGAAGATAAGCAGATCTTAAATGTGTACTTAATATTGTGCATGCTCTGAAGTATCATTAGCTTAAATAGCTAAAACGTATATGCCATCTTGATCAGAGATGCTTTCCTCAGTTGGAGGACTGAGGACTTATCTTCGAGGGCTCAATTTGGACGCTAAATTGAAGTGCCTACTGCCATCTGAGATGCGCTAGAATAACTGAGACATCTTCATCAGCCAAGCAGATGTGACACTGGAGCTGTAGGAGGTCTAAGAGGAGCCAACAGTGGGTGGCCAGCAGCATGCTGTTGGTGGTGGTGGTGGGGGGGTTTCAGCTGGAGCTAGATCCTTAAATTCAGGAACCAGAATTGTACCCTAGATGCCTAGTGC
This sequence comes from Rhea americana, assembly GCF_003343005.1. Taxonomy (NCBI): domain Eukaryota; kingdom Metazoa; phylum Chordata; class Aves; order Rheiformes; family Rheidae; genus Rhea; species Rhea americana. The sequence goes on from NW_028186779.1 coordinate 754,770, forward strand.
ATATCTGTCTGACTATGATTAAACATGCTTAAATGTTACCTACTTATCTTCTAGCACCATAAACACAGTTCAGAGACTAGCTACCTAAATGTACTGATAGCAGTTATTTGTACATTAGAAATCAGGTATTGTAGGCCACAGGAACATACAGAATAGAAAGGTCATATATAAATTTACAGAAAAAAAACARGAATACTAACTTTTTTTTTTTTTTTTTTTTTTTTTGTCTTTAGATTCAGTGATGACAGAAGAGTAGAGCTTGAGAACAAAAAAAGAGAAAATCCTATTAGATTACATTTACCGGGGAACTTTTGCTTTGGATCCACAAATTAATCATTGTATTTGGTTTTACAGAGTCAAGTAACATGGCTCAAAGCACTTTGCAATCCATCCTTAATTCCAAAATGCAGCACAACAAGGCTTATCATTTTAAAATGCTGACCCAGATCTATGGAGTGGTACAAAAAGAGAAAAATAGAAAAGTTACACATAAAAAATGAATGAAAATAATACACAATGAACGTGTTCAGTAAATTTGAGGCTCTTACCAAATTACTATATTCGGGGAAACCAGAACCAATGCACACTATTTTCTTATTGTCCTTAATTTAATCAATATCTAACAAGACCTATTTTTAATCTAAAAATGGTAACATGGTATATTTTTATACTACCTTTTCACAAGTGATAAAAGRCARTGATTAAATCAAAATAGACTATAGAAGTCAGATATTAATGTAACATAGATGACAGGTATTAAAGAGGATATATGAAAAGTTTTCATAGAWTCACAGAATSRGTAAGGTTGGAAGGGACCTCTGGAGATCATGCAAGTCCAACCTCCCCACTCAGCAGGGTCACCTAGAGCRTGTTAGACAGGGCTGCATCCAKGTGGGYCTTGAAGATCTCCAGCGAAGGAGACTCCACAACCTCTCTGGGCAACMTGTCTTTTGAATGTTCATTTGCTCTAGTTCTTTAGGTATAGRTCCAAACAGCTCCAGTGCATCTTAGCAGTATACCCTGCCACATAAGCTATTACYTGTGTTTAGGAAAACTCTTCTCACTTACTAGTGGTGCTCCCAAGACGAGAGATTTTAGGATTTTTACTAGCACAAAGATTGAGTACCCTATCCTTACTCCATCAGGTCAATCAGTAAGTCAGCTCTGCTCTCTATGCACGTCAGCTGTAAATGAGAAAGCTGAGGGCTGACTTCTTGCATATTTGTGGTGTTAAGGGGAAGAGATCTGTAGCAGTAAAGGATGGGAATGTACAAGAAGCTGGCTCTAATCACAGCTGTGCAATACTGTATTCCTGAAAGGGGAACTAAACCTTTAGGGCTCCACTGGAAATTGCTATGTGGAGTTCTAAGTATGCAGTTCCCTTTGACAGCTACGTCTTGACACAATGTTTGAAAATATTTAAGTGAGTGACCTGACCCCTCCTAGGCCCAAGTGAGACAGTGCATTTCTAATCAAAGGAAAGTTCATCAATTCAAACACCTACAAGTTATATTATGCTTATATTTCTAACAAAAATCTGTACTTAAAATAAATGTTTCTTCTCAGACCGCAAGTGTATTTTATCATTAATTATATGTATTGACACATTTTAAAATACAGTCTTAAATGAGCAGTTTTGCAGAAAGAGTCAAACACTGAGTACTGTAATGGTAGTATTGTGCTGTCAAGTGCTGAAAAACACAAAAATGAACAAGCTGAGAAAGTCAAGAGGAAAGAACAATGAAAAAAAGTATCACAAATTAAAGAGCCAGCAAATAGCTCCAAAGCTCTGCCAACTTCTGCTGATAAAGGCCTGGGATCTTGTAATTGTCTAAAGGAATCCATGAGTAGTTTCCTAATTGTAAATAGCCCMAATGTTAAGCATGGTCTGGTTAAGCAGGATTTCCCCTTGSTGAATCCATGCTGGCTACTCCTGATCACCTTCTTTTCCTTCACATGCTTAGAGATGACATGCAGGATGAGCTGTTCCATCACCTTTCCAGGGATGGAGATGAGGCTGAYTGGCCTGTAATTGCCTGGCTCCTCCTTCTTGCCCTTCTTGAAGACTGGAGTGACACTGGCTTTCTTCCAGTCCTCAGGCACCTCTCCTGACCTCTCAATGACCTTTCAAAGATGATGGAGAGTAGCCTAGCACTCCCTCTGCACACATGGGTGCATCTCATCAGGGCCCATGGATTTGTGGACATCCGGTTTGCCTAAATGATCTCTAACCTGATCCTCCTCRACCAAAGGAAAGTCTTCCTCTCTCCAGTCTTTCTCTCTCATCTCCAGGCTCTGGGATTCCTGAGGGCTGCCCTTAGCAATGAAGACTGAAGCACAGAAGGCATTCAGTAGCTCTGCCTTTTCTGTATCCTTGACCACCAGGGCATCCACCCCATTCAGCAGCAGGCCCATATTTTCCCTAATCTTCCCTTTGCTCCCGATGTATTTGAAGAAGCCCTTCTTGTCCGTGACATCCCTTACCAGATTTAATTAAAAACAGGTCTTGACCTTCCTCGCCACATCTCTGCATACTTGGACAACATTCCTATATTCCTCCCAAGTGGCCTGTCTCTTTTTCCACATTGTGTATACTTCCTTCTTGTGTTTGAGTTCTGCCAGGAGCTCCTTGCTCATCCACATAGGTCTCCTGCCTCCTTTGCTTGACTCAAAGGGATGCACTGATCTTGAGCTTGGAGGAAGTGATGCTTGAATATTAACCATCTCTCCTGGACCCCCCTTCYTTCCAGGGCCCTAACCCATGGGATTCCTCTAGTTACTAGATCTGATCAAGTCTCCAGTATGTTACAAGTTGATTCTACTTTTCAGAAAGAGCAGGTAATGTCAATATTGCCTGCTTTCAAGGGGACAACACACTCTTGGAACACATAATGGTGCGTCTTATCTGTGATGCCTTGCATGTACTTCCTAGTATTTTATTAAGTTTGTATAGTACAGAAACAGTCTATTTTCCCAATTGTCTTTACTATAATTACTAGGTAGTTTTCACCAAAATGTTTTAGCAAAATACATTTTATTTGTAATTGTCTAAAGGAAGCCACGAGTAATTTCCTAATTATAAATAGCCCAAATGTTAAAGGAAAGTGATTCTATTACCAAGAACCTGAGCAACCCTATACTCCTTGCTAGCAGCTCGTCAAAGCCAAGTTATCTCAAAGTTATCCCAAAAGAGAAAAGGAAGCAGTAAAGTTGATAGCACTTTACCGGAATCAGAAAAACTTTAGTTGCAGAGTAGAGGACATGTAAGATGAGACATACGTCCTTCATTTTTGCACTGATCCTCCCTAAGTACAACCAGTAACTACCAAAGTCTGGACTGGGGCTAAATCAGCAAAATAAGTTTCAGGTAGAAACACAGTGAGTATTACCTGCAGACAATCTTCAGTGGACTGGGCAAGAAATACTGAACAGAATTAACCTTTTGCTACCACACAAAAATGAAGAGACTAAGAAGAAGAGCAGAGGTGTTATATTGCGAGAACGGGTATAAGAGATAAGGTGTTAGCAAAACAAGCGCTCAGATTTTGTTTTCCACAAGGTCACCAAAATTGGAAATAGAGTGCAAAAGCAGAATAGTTAATAGGAAAGAATGGGTCAGAGTAGAAATGACCATGTGAGAGGTGAAAATAAATCCTGAAGACACAGTGTCAGACATATCTATAGAGATTAGGTAGTCTTTACCCAAAACAGACTGAAGGAGTTGATGCATGAAATGCTAAGTTCCTTAGCCAGGATTTATAAGTATCAAATTGGATCAAAATGGAGTGGGAACAAYAAGGGGATGGGGAAAAAAAACCCAGGGACTGGCAAAAAGACTACATATCACCAAAATACATTTTGAAACAAAGAAACAAAATAAAAGGCAACTAAAACAGACATAATCTGATCTGATGTGTATCTTCCTCAAACATAATTATTTTTCATTTTTTAAAACAAAGATGGAATATATATACATATATATGGATACAGTGTATTGTTTAGTATTCATTTATGGGAAATTATTAATTTAGATGGCGAAGATGGAAAAATAGTACAGGATTTGCATGGACTGTAAAAGATATCAAAAGCCATCAAAATGGGTACTGTGGTGTGTAGATTAACTTACCATACTTCTCTGTGAAAAATTAAAAAGTAGAAACCATCATGAACTCTGGCATATTGAACACACAATCTCAACAAGACAAGCCAGAATGTAGTGTGAAGCATTTCAGCTACAAAAGAGGAAGCAAAATGAATAATAAATCTTTCTTCATTGAAAGCAAGCGGCCTGGCAGACACTTGGTAAGCCCAGCAGATGACCAGGCTATAAAGGAATACGAAAGGAAAGCCACGACAGAGAAGTCAAATGAGTTCTTTGCATCAGTGCTTTCTGGGGAAGAAACTGGGGTGCTCTCCCTCTTCTTTCTGAGGGACTTTGTCCAGATGGCTCTGAAGTGGAAGTGCCAGTAAAGCAGGCTATAGAACAAACAGGGAAAATGAAAAGTAACAAATCACCAAGGCCAGGCAATATTTACCCGTAGGTCCTAAAGCAACTCAAGGATGAAATAGCTGAATTATTAACAATGGTGAATACCTTCTTGTAGACAACTGCTTTGGTGCCTAAGCGTAGCAGGGTAGCAAACGGAACGACATTTTTTAAAAATTCTCCTCAGGAGAGCCAGGGCATTACAGAGCAGTAAGCTTGCCACCTGTAACAGGCACGAACTACAATAAAGAATTACCCTGGACACCTGGCTAATTGCTTGAGATCTGCTTAAGAAGAGTCCACTTGGCTTTTACAAAAATTCTTTCATTACAAACCCACTGAAGTTCACTGAAAGAGCAAATACGCATCTGGATAAAGGTGATCTGCTTATAATAATCAATTARGACTTCCAAAAGGCTTTTGATARCATCCATCACCAGAGGCTTATAAAGTAACTAAGTGGCTATGGCATAAGAGGGAGGATTGTTTTGCCTCAAATGGCAAAATAATTGGTCAAAAATTAGATTTCTAATAGTGGAACTCGCCACTGGAGTCCTGCCAGGCTCTGTGCTGAGACCTCTCAGTGTTCAGCATACTTATAAACTAGGCAGAAAGAGGGTAAGCGGAGTGATAAGGAAGTTTGTTTGATAATACTAAATTATTTAGAGTGGTAGGGGTGAGAGAGCACAGTATGAAGAATTGCAGCAGGATATATCTTGTGAGCCTGAATGAACTGAAAATAAATGTAGATAAATGTAAAGTGACACACAGGGAAAAAAACTATGCTAATTTCACATAAAAATGATGAGCACTGAGCTAACCATCACTATTCAGAAGAGAGACTTTAGGGTTATAATAGGTAGTTCCATGAAACAGTCAGCTAAGTTCTCAGCAGTCATGAAAAAGTAAATTAAATGTTAGGAGTAGAGACTGAAACAGAAAATAYAGCTATGCCACTAAATCCAAATTCAAGATTCACCTATGTAACTTAACATCYTGAACTTAATATGAAGTTCTGTTTGCCTAGGCATAAAAAGAATATACWGGAGGTAAGGAATGAGGCTTCTGAATGAACTATGAGACTACCTGGAAGAGAAAATTACTTAGGAGGGATGTGCTGTAGGTCTACAAAATCGTGACTGATATGGAAAGAAGTGTAGAGGGATCAACTGTTCACATACTCTTCCTGGAAAAAAGAAAAAAAAAATACTAGACATCCAAGCTAAGTTCAAAACAAACAAAAGGTGTAATACTCAACAAAGGGGTAGCAGACCTGTAAAACAAACAAAAAAGTTGTGGATACTGAAAGCTTACATAGGATTACAAGTAGAAACTGGACAAGTACGCAGGAAAGAATCCAGCGRGGGTTACTAAATGCACAAAACCACACGTGACTCAATAAATCTTCAAGCTCAAAACAATTAGAAGATACAAGAGTATTACAGGGACACATCACACACGTTCCCTCCATTTCTGTTTTTCCCAGACATTTCCCTCTGAACAATGCTGGAKACACAATAGATGGATCTTTCATCTGAGTCATAACCATGCTTAAGCTGTTTTGTTCTCTTCTTTGCAGTACAGGCATGTTTTAGTCCTATATGGTAATTGCAAAGGCAAACTTGATCTTGATATATTTCAACTTGATATGTTTCAAACATGCTATTTCCATCCAGAATAAGAAAATATTAATGCCAGTGCATAAGGCACTGGAAAGATCCTTCTGCATAGTAAGGGTATTTCATCTTTATAGCCATGAAACATTAAATTGGTATATAAAAAAATTACTTAAATGAAGCAGGGAAACAGAGTCTGCAGGGAAAGAGTCTGAGAGAGAAATTAAAGTGCTTGCAAATTTTACACATGCAAAATTAAAAAAAAATGACTTCTATTTATAGACGCATCAAATAAATCAAATGCTAGTGAGTCAAAAGATAAAGGTGATGAAAGATGCAATAGTTCTAAAAYTGATCATGAATAACAGTAAGCTGGAAATTAGGAARAGGTTTCTGACCATCAGCAGGGGTRAAGTTCTGACACAAACAAYTTCTTAGCAATGCTAAGAAATRCAGCTCAGAAAGGGAGTCTAAATTTGTATATGAGGAATTATACAATGTAGTTGCTAGCTACAGCACAGAACTGGATATGATCACCTMAAAAAGTCTCTGGCAGTCCCATTTCCAACATTCATATGGATTTTCTTAATTGAAGCTTAAAAATAATTTAAAAGATATTCTATAATGTCACTTTAGAGAGATTCAATAACATTTATGATTGGATTGTGTCAGAATGCTTCAACAAACTGGGAAACCTATTTCTGTCAGGCTGCTAGCTGCTCTTTCGATCACAGTTACGGAAAATTAAACAGGACAGTTGTCAAGTACCAGGCTGCTCAATGTTTAATTCATGTGCACACACCTACTCCAGCAGTTTTCAACTTTTGCTACACTACAGGCTGCTTCCCAGAAGTTGACTCAATGTGCAAAGTGAGAACGCTAGTGTGAACTTGACCCCTGAAAATGAGTTTGYATTCCTAGAATAAACATTCTGACAWCCTACAAAACAAAATCATATATTTTTCTTGTGAYTGACACAGAATAATTTAAATGAATATCTACAATTCTATTTTTCTTAGTTCCAGGGAAACRTACACTCTTCAAAATAGTTAACTCCAACACAGTTCTCTTAAATGTGGGATACCAGCAATGGTCCAGAAGCCAGTCCTAGCACACCAAAACAAAGCAGGTTTCCCACTCTGCTTCCCACGAGCTCCAGTACCATCCACTGAAGGTTTTATTCTAGTGAGTAAGCATGGAGGTACATCTGGTCATGAAAAGGGAAAGGCCACAGTACACGGGTACCTCCATAAGAGCACACGTAGAGCACACTCTACTAGAATAGTTGGTTGTCGTTACTCTTCGCCACTAACAAACAACCTGATTCATATCGGGAACTCAGACTTTTACAGTGATTGATATTCATATTCAAAATATCCATGCACATGTCAATGTAAGAAAATTTCTGACCCTTTGCCTTGCTGAGATTTGCCTAGGGACGGGCTTCTCTTCAGACAAAGTCCACGTGCCAGCTTGCGCCAGTGACAAGCATTGCTGCTGCCCAGGAGAGACCAGGGAAGGAAGGTGCAGTTCTTGGGAAAAGGAGAGAGGCAGCCCCTGAAGCCAAAGGAGCTGCCTCGGAGAGAGGTTAACAAGCCGGTTGTGGCTCCTGGGGTGATATCCGCAGGCTGTAAGGAGGAAGAAAAAGCCGCCAAAGGCACACAGGAAAACTGTCAAGCAAGGACAAATACCGGGGATGAGAGAACTAGAGTGAATACCAAGCGGGCAAAAATGGATGTGCAAATTCACCTTAGTAAATGTGAGTAAAAATTGCACTGACATGGATGACAATGAATACTTTAAATCAGAGGGAAGAGCAGTAGGTAAGTCATGCCTATTATTTAGCTAGGACCCTATCCTGAAGTTGGGATTATGAAAGTCTTTCATTCACACAGATTAGATTTTTTTTTTTCATTTCTTTTTATATGCCCTAGACTATAAAAGATGAATGTCAAAGCGCAATTTTACATTCCTATACTTCTAATTTCCATATTATTATTTTCCAATTCAAAATTTTGCTTCCTGTCATGGCTCTACTTTTTTAAAAGCAAAAATGATCATTAAACGTAATTTCTGCTCTACACAAGTTTGACTTTTCCTTGACACCAACATTTTTTTCCATACAAATCTAGAATAGTAGTAGTAGTAGATGACACTGTTTTTTTTTTTCTTTTTTTCAGTTACCCAGTGTATTTCCAGTTCCCAGGTGTAACTCCAGTTCCAGACTACACTGTGCATTACAAGCTACTTCAATACGTTAATGGACAACAACCAGCACTTTTACAAGGGAAAAGAATACCCTTCTCTTCTCAGTCACTTAAGTTTTTGCAAGGAGAATGTTAACACTTGAACAAATTTCCAAACTGCTCCAGGCAGTATGATAAGAGGTAATTCTAACATGTTTCAGTACATTAGGTTTAAGGAATAATACTTACTTCTTGCCTCTAACATTGTACAAGTCACTGTGCTAAAATAAACCACTGGGCTTAAGGAAGATTTGACATTTCTGTAACAGTAAGCCATATTTCATATTTCCAGCTATGTCCTTATGTATTGTATGCAGTCGTATTGGTTGTTCATCCATATTTGTGTACCAAATATCATTAAAAATACCAGAAAGGTCTAGTGCTTAGTTGAAAAAGCATTAAAATATCAGGGAACTTCTATGCATTTTGTGATTTTGAAGATAAGACTATTTATTTGTTTCCCCAAAGAGTGTATTGGAAGCTTGACAAAAAGGAAGTATATTTTTACAATGTTGTCTCACATTCTTGGTTTTTAGAGAAGGTTTTCACTTTTATTTTTTTGGTATTTTCTATTAGCATAAACTTTAAAAGTGCAGTTATGTTTCTCCATTTTTACTAAACCTCATCAAAACTAGACGCAAGAAGTGTCTATAATCTAATGTTAAACAATCTACTTCATAAACAACATGCAAGTTTACCAGCACATTCCACGCGTTTCCATCCRAGAGTTCCTGAAATAATACAATACATATTCTCAACCTAAATTTGTATGGTGTATCATGGAGAGACCCTGTTTGTATTATGAATAACTTACTCTCGCTGTGGTTTGCTATGTTTTTCTTTTACTTCATACATGCAGACAAGCAATGGATGGCAACCCCAAGTCACGTCAGTCTGTTTCTATTTTAATATCAGGRAAAATTCAGACAAAGGCAAAAAGCATCCTGGTATGGTCGGCGGAATTTGCTTTAACATTGATTRGCAAGGACTAATTCAAAGAACATAAAACCCTTTCAATTCTGCTAGTTCAGYCTTTCATCATCCAACTGAGACTTCCAGAACAGTTATCACTGCAGAGGATGGATCTGTGAAGACAAACCTGGACTACGGAACACTGCTCTATGAAACAAAACTTAGCTTGTTATCAATGAAAACTGGAATTAAGCAAACAGCTTTATATATAGCAATTATATCCCATTATTATTCTACTAAATAGTCCTATTCAACTGCAGTAATACAGAGAAAGATGGATTTATGCTTTCCTCTGTTCTCCTTCTTTTATATATCAAATGCATTTTCTGAAAGTCATCAATCTATTGAACTACAAACACATACGCAGCAACTCCTCTTCAATCATATCTTCTTTATCAGTATACTAATAACTTCAACTGATGAAAAAAGGACAAAGTACCTGTTCTATCACACTTTTCAAAACTTACTCTTGCATACATCATGATCAGAATTTAGACTGACTTTACTGGCTATTAAAATGTCAACTTCAATTTCCGTTAATTTTTTAGTACAGTTACAAAAAAAAAAAGAGCAACATTAATGCCTTGGATTGAGGATTTATAACAAAAAATTCAAAATGGTCTTAATTAATTTGCRTTACATTATCATCTTTGGATCTTTACTAGGTTTTAGGCACTTTTTTTTTTTAAGCAGCAGTCCCTAATACCGCAAAGAATCACATCTGAAAGTATCACTCTGAACTCAGAGAAAAAAATATTCCACATTGATTTTAAAGACAAAAGAAAAACCACACCAAGAGCTAATCAATTTGTGTAGAGTGCTCTGTGTGCCATAACAAATTATGGCATTTTATTTTAAGTGTTCAAGGCGTGACAAGCAAAAGATATTAAAAGGTCACAGGCTGCCTAATTTTGCAAACTATCGCTCAGTCTATTTCAAACTGACTGACCTTTCTCCGTCCACTGTCTGCTGGTTTGTTTTCTATTCTTTCCCATTTCCCCAGTTGCATTTTATAGATTGAGGCTGTGTCTCCTATGCTAACTTATTAATGAAAAGCSTACAGTTTAACTAGGAGACAGTATTCGGTTTCACTCTAATCCAAACAGTTCTTAGAGTGCGTGTGTGGAAGGGAATAAAATAAAGAAAAAAAAAAAAAGGCACCTTTAACTCCTGGAGCCACCCGAGCCTTTCGGACAGCCACTGTAAGACGAGCAGACGAGCCGTACCCACCGCCCGCAGGTGCCAGCTTAATGCGCTCATTAAAAATACATGCAAAGACAATTTTGTGCGTGCCTGTTTCAGCTTGCAGGACCCCAGCACGGCTCGTGAACTTTTGCATCCCATCTGGCACGCGCAGATACCGCTGCCCAGCCCTGGCACCAGGACCGAGCGCAGGCTAAACGGAAGGCAGCAGCGCCTGGGGYGCGCGGGGAGGCTGCCGCCCCTCGAGGCGGCTGCCGCAGAACCCGCTGTGGGAAAAGTTCGGTCGCACGTGGTATCGATCGATCAATCAATCAAAACTCTGCATTTATACCCCTCCTCTTGTGAACGCAACGAGTGGATTTTAGATGCTGCCTGTGCARGCCGCACTTGCGAGCAGTGCCTTAAAACTTGCAGTATTTTGGAGGTGAGACAGCTGCTGAGATGTGTAATGCAAGGACCAAGGCTCCCATAAGGCTCTGGCTGGTGAAAAGCATCCAACGTCTGATCCCTTACCAGCARCGTATCACAGAACATCCCACTGTTTCGTTAGACAGTCCAAATCTGAAAAACATTTAGTTCAGCAAACCACAATACCTGTCTGTCTTGTTTTGCTTTTTCACGGGCACCAAGCGTGTTAGAGGCTGCTTTTCTATAACATCTGACAACCGCCTAGCGCCCAGGTGGTATATCCAGCTGCCCAGCGTCGTGGGGACAGGCTCCACTGCACCAGGCGTGCTCCGATCCCGCCTGCGAGCGATAGCGCGGGAGCTCGCGTCGCACCGCGCCGGCCGCAGGGCCGGCCGGCACACCTGAGGAATAGCTCGCGCTGGGAAAGACACCTAACTCGCGACGACTSTTAATAAACATTTCCATGATAATCAAATATGAGAACCGAGATTTAGAGAGGGCGCTTTAACCTTCAAAAACGACCAGCTACCAGGCTTTATATGGCTTTATGCAATTCCCCCCAAATTTAAGTACTTTCAGTCCCTCACCAAATTCATTAACAGCTACTACCTCTTACTAACTCACAAACGCGGAAATATACTGCAAGATGTACTCCTAAATTATTCCTCAAGTATTTCAGGTCTTTCCCTGACACACTCCGCTTTTTCTCAGGTTTTGATTTTTTTTTAGTTAGAGGGAAAAAAAAAAAAAAAAGGAGAATTCTTCGACAGTCACACTTGTAAGGAGGCTATTTCAAGCGTGGACATCACGTTAATTCTTGACCAGCTGAACAGTTTTCTCTAAAGAATTCCCTTCSTGGTAGTGAAGGTCCATTACCTTCTGTTATATTAACAATTCCAGTCCTGCTACTTTCCCCTTATTTGCCATCTTTTTCTGGTCAGCGCTTTGACTTGGCATTYCTAGTGTTTCATGAGTTCATATTTCAGACTCATGGCTCCCATTGAATGCTGTAACTTTTAGACAGAGGAACACTTTCTTTTGCCAAGATGCCTGAAATCACAGACTTGGCTGCATTTGATACATTTCCCCTTCTGACTCTTCTGCAATTTATACTGAGTGTGTGTTAATGGTTCCCAGAAGCACTGTGGTTTCCGACAAGATTTTGTGGTTTATAGCTTTGCAGACTGATATCCAGAGCAAGAATTTGTTTGTTACATTGATTTAGYCAAGAGCTGGTTTGGGGTGCTGGAATTAGCCCACTCAACATAACAGCAGAATTAATTCCAATGATGTAGGGAAGGGAAGCCTGGATTCTCCTCCAGCAAAACACAGCGGATGCTGCATGGTATATCACCCGTGCCGCAGTACAAGCGTTCTTGGGTTTCAAAACCTTTCAGTTTTGAATGTAAATTCTCAGCTCTCTCATACTTTAAATATTTATCTTTTTATTTTGCAGCAAAAAAGCACACATTTCTAAGTCATTTAGATGTGGTTCAAAGGTTATTTCCAGAAAAGAAAACCTGCAGAGAAAAAGGTGCATTTATAGAACTGGAGGGGGCGATTTTCTTAGTTTTTCTTAAACATTCAAATAGTTCAATACTTTACAGAAAGACAGACAAAATAAAGCTTTCTTTTGTTTGTTTCTTTCTTTTTAAGAGGATATGCAATAGTTTATGGGCTGTAGACATACTTGTAGTACTCCAGTAGTTTCAACTTTTTCTGTCATTGTAATTAGTCTATAAGATGTCTGTAGATCAACCTCATCCAAAAAGAAAAAAAAAAAGTTTGGAGCTCTGCTTTAGCCATATGTTTACTTTCCTCGTGCATTGCATGCATTTAAAGAAAAGGCKCTGCTTACAGGTTGTAGTATGAATCTTAATTTGCTTTGCCTACAATTTCCTATTATAGCTGTGATTCTGCTAGTGCTACTGTATCATATGCCTGTCCCATGCTAGAAAGGGTTTCTCTAGGGCTTGGCAGTCAGTACAATGAAAACGGCATTTAATTTCATATGATCTACTGACCAAGAATAAATCTAGTCATTGCAAATAGTTTAATTTTGCTTTATCCTCTGAAATGCAAACAACAACGCTCTGCATTTTTTTCCAATTTATATCATTCAATGATAAAACCAGTTTTTAATGGTACCTTTACTTCATTTTAAAGAAACTGTTTCAGGAACTCCCCTGTCTTTCTCACTTGCATTCCTTTCCCCTTTCCCATAAATAAAAATGCTTTGTGAAACTATTGGAACATTAAGTGCAGTAATTAAGTTCAGTATACATCATCTATATGAGGCATGAGCTGGAAGCTAAATTAATAATTCTAGCAACAACTATGGTAACAACAACATTCCAAATCATAAAGAATAATATCAGGCCCATTAATTACTATCAATCGCTTAAAAATAAAATGCCTATTCCACCCTGACTTGATATCACCTATAAGAAGATTAAGATATTTTAGCATTAGGAAGTAGCACAACAATAATTTAATGAATTTGATGAGCTACATAAAATGACATTTGCATTTTTTTTAAAAAAAAGATTATGACAACATAATAGCTCACATAGATTTCATGAGAAAACTTAACAGGACATTAGGAGCAACTAAATTTAACTTGGCAACTTAGCTGAAAAAAATGCACCACTTTGTTTTTGTGCTATTTCTTTCTATTGTCTTCTCTGTTAAAATGTTTTAGCTTCAGGTAGCAGCAATTTTTGACTACCTGAAATATCATTAAGGGGTTCCTTAGAGCATTTATAAATTAATTTACACAAAAATTAACATTCATCTGGCCAGCTTTGCTATTCACCCAGAGAAGGTCACAGAGGCTTGCTACAGGTATATAAGTTGACCGCTTCTATGGTACACAATAAACAGTAGTATATAGAGTTAAACATAGACAAACTTTTTAACAAAGCAAGTGAAACTTGAAGGATTCTCTCATAATCCCTCTGCCTGCCTGTTTGAGCACCTCTGCAGGAACAACAGTCCTACGCATCTCGGCACCTCAGTAACGGAGAGGGACTCGAGCGTAGCCTGGCCTCAGCTCTTCGTTCTTCTGTTAAACCTGCCCGTTGGTCAGACAACGGCACGGACACACAGGAACCGACCACAGCCAGCGATACCTACGGCTCTGCTCGAAGAGATCGGGATGCATAGTGCTGAGGGCACTATGGGGAAGGGCGACTTAGAGGGAACGAAGGTCTCGGGGAACAGCGGACACGGTCGCAGGGCAAAAATCTACAGAAACATAGAATAGTGTTCAGCTGCTCCTAGGGAAAGAAAATTTTTGTAGCACGAAAAAGTGCTTTTCGATTCACACGTTTAAACATGCTGACATCGCAATGCATTTGTAGTTTTTCTGATTTTATTTCACTTCAGATCTTTGTAACCAGGCAGCTATGTCAAACAGCAAATATATGTCTCATGTCTGTGCAACAAATCACTAAAAGCTACTTACTACTTCTGTTTAAACGTCTGGTTACCYTTTGAACAATGATAGTAGATAGATACAGCTATAAATCAAGGAAAAGAAACCCCCAATAAACCTGTTCAGTTCTCTGATTTGTGTTTATCTTACACAACCTACTCTGTATAGATAAGGCGCAGACAGGGGCTASAGGGCAAAGTTTTTATAACCACGACGCAAGGATGACCACGTTACTTGTAAGTGGTAAGTCTTAACCTCGTTAGTTATTTGAGAYACCTTAAAGAGATGATCTTGGTACTATCACGTGCCAGTCCGACTTCTTCTTTACATGTTATATTTCAGAAGGAAGACAGACTACAAAATACAGTTTCAGTGTTTTAAAAGTACAATTTTTAGTTCACTTTTTAAAAAAAGATCTCTTAGATATGATGCAAGATCCTCACAGAGCGAAACAATTGCTTTAAATTTGAACGTTCCTGGGTGAACCTGTATTTAAAGCTCCCTAAAACACTAGGGCTAGATACAAGTGATTACATATTCAAATCACTGGAAAACCTGTAATTGTTTTCCGTATATGAATGCATCCTGGAGAAAGTCAATTTTTTTAGTATCAAACAGTTGCTTCYCATCTGGACCTAATTAGGAGGATGGGACGGTATCGGACGCCAGTTGTAAAGGAGGAAGCAAGAGCAAAGAGGTCCTTGTAGAGAAGGTTAATGGAGCAGCWCAGGAGATTGCTGGGACAGATACAGTCTTGACGCAGGTAGTGGACTGCACGGGCAACAGCAACTGCTCATCTCCTACGTGATGGGGAGCACAAATGGCACAGGACGGTCGTAACTGCTACAGTCTCTGAGCTTTTATGGTATGTGACATCCGACAGAGAAAGGCATGAAGTAGCTTTCCTCTAAGAGAGATTCAAAGGGTGTGATCATCATCCTTGGAAAGCAGATCCAGCAAACAGGGACTGGATAAAGGCACTAAAAGTCAGGAATATCGAGAGATGAGGAACATCTGCTCAATCTCCTCCCAAGCAAAAACAGCAAAGAGAGCGGGGAATCCAAAACAAGTACTCTTTGACAAGATGTGTGATGCAACCGCAAAAAACACAGCTGCCACAAGAAGCATTAATACCAAGACCATAAAAGGGATTAACTTGGATTGCAGACTTCTACTAATAGTGAGGCCAATCAGAAATGAACTCAGTATCTCGCTATGAGTACTGCACATCTTTTATGTTATACCTGGGGTTAACGTGCAGCTGAAGGCCTATAGTTATGCCTTCGGTTTAACTCCCAACCTGCTCTGTGTTTAAAAAATTCACGTCAGAAATTCAGAGTCGAGTTCTCTTGACCTTGGAATTCAAGACTTATTTACTTAAGAGGGTTGGTGTGTGCCATCCTACTGTTCAAGTTTTATGCTTGATTCTTTCTAAGTTCATAATAGATTAACCTATAGATAGTTACTTTCTGTATTCTTAGTTTGAGGTTGTTAGAGGCTTTCACTATGAAATTTTTCCYGCTTTCTCTTATGAAGAGGGATGCTTTACATTCCTTTACTACATCTTCACCTTTGGACAACACCAAGTAGCTCGTCCTCCCAAGACTCATTCATCTATCATCTCAGAAGTTTTCAAAGTGAAAACCAAATCACAAAAAAAATCTCAAAGTCTTTGCAAAGTTTGAAACATGAGCAGATAGATAGGTGAAACTCATTTGCCTTGACCCATACAGAATAAAACAGGAATTAAAACTTTGCTGATTGGTAAGAAAGACTAACTAAGATTGCCTGGCAGACCTCCTTTCTACCTCCATCAGCTGTTATTTTTGCATATCTGGTGACTCTGAGCTGCAGGTGTTCTTCTACACACTCTTTTTTTTGAGYCCATCCTGTCTTAAGAGTTTCTGCTGTCACCTTGCTGCCTGATTCTTCTTCTGAGCTGCCCTCTGACTTCTTGTGGCACAACTGTTTATGGGATTAAACAGTAAATTCTCAATAYGATGTTCCGTATATAATATAGGAATATACCAGTATTTCTTGTTAGTCCTTAAATTGTGCAAATTTAACCAGAACAAGCACTCGTACGTTCGTGCATGTACGCATACTCACACTCTCAAGCAGACATACATAGAGAGGGACAATGCATTTACCTGCCAAAAACAGTATTTCATAACATCACAGTTTTCTGCATCTGTGTTGTAACAATAACCTGTAGTTTTTAAGCCCTACGAATACAACAAAGGTTTTTGCCTTCAGATCAACTCTTATCAGTGTTTATTTTTGCCTGTTTTAGAAATACGTTAACCAGCAAAAAGCCACACGTATGAATTTTAGATCACAGAGCAGCTCCATCTTTCATGCTAGATATATTTGTCTTTATTCAGAAGCAAAGCACACATAAGTGCCTCTTAAATAAATACTGTCAAGGGTTAAATAAATTATTCATAAAGCATTCTTCACTCTTAAAGTCAATAAGATTTAGTTTCAATAAGCAAGTAATTACTATAGTGATTTAGATCTCTCCATAAATTGGAAAAGGTTCTGAGGGGAAAAAAGGGAAAAATATATATATGTATTTTATATGTATTTTCCTAGGCTTTCATAGATACCRTTTTTTTTTTTCACACCTCTAACCCTGCTACTCTCCTACAGTGGAAAAAAGAGTATTTTCCCTGCCCTTTACAAATACAAAGCAAAAATACATATACATATATTTTTTTGATTTCATACTAGCATCACTGGAAAATTAACCCTCTCCCACTAAAACAGAGTAGCACCTAGCATTACTTTCCTTTTTTCTTCCTGTCTTTTCTGCAACACTTTCGAAGTTCCTCTGATTGTCTTTGTTCCTGCCAGCCAAGGCATTCCACCTTCTGTTTTAGCTTCCTTTAACAAAGCTCCATACTTCATAAGCTATACTTTATGCTAAGTTCCATCTGCTTGTCTTTAGTTCCACTCGCTTTATGTATCCATTTTCATTTCTCATTGTCATCTTTGTTTTACCACTGAGCCACATTGAGTTGTAAGTTAAAGCTACATTCTTTCTTAATTATGCAATTTCAGACATAAAACTCTTTTAAAGTGGTCTCACTTCTCATGCAAAATTTACTTTCCAAAGTTACCATTTAGCTCATTTCTTTTATTTATAATCTTATAGAATCACAGAGTAATTTAGTTTGGAAGGGACCTGGGAAGACCATCTACATCCTTCTGCTCAAAGGAGGTCCAATCAGGTCAGGCTGCTCAGTCCTGTGTCCAGTCAGCACCTCCCGGGACAGAGACTCCACAAACTCTGTGGGCAACCTGCTACGGTGTTTGACCATCCTCACAGTGGCAATTTTTTTTTTTTTTTTTTTTTTTTTTACTTTTACCTAATCAGAATTTCTTATTTGGCAACATGTGTCCATGGCCTATTACCCTGCCACCGTACACCTTAAGAGTCCGCCTCCATCTTCTCTGCACCTTCTCATCAGGTAGCTGTAGACAGCAATAACATCTTCCTTAAGCCTTGCCTTCTTAAGGATGGAGCAAAGCCAGTTCTCTCAGACTTTCCTCAAGCATCGTGTGCTCCAGCCRGAGCTCTCCAGTGCCCTTCTTGTACTGGGGACCCCAAAACCAGACACAGCACTTCAGATGTGGTCCGGCAAGCAGGGAACAGAGGCRAAGGACCACTTGCCCGGGCCTGCTGATGCATTCTTGCTGATACAGCCCAGGGTGCAGTTAGCTGTATCACCGGCGCAAGGGCACTCTGCTAACTCATGTTCAACTTGTCCTTGGTACCTTTTCTGCAAAGTTATTTGCTATCCAGTCAACCTCCAAATCCTACTGTTGCATGGAGTTAATCTGTCCCAGGTGCAAAACTCAGCATTTGCCTTTACTGAATTTCATGAGGTTTCTTACCCCTGAAGCATTCATGTGAATAATTTTTTTATACAATTTGCCTAAGTTTTTTTTTTT
>NW_028186779.1:773098-793613 GCF_003343005.1 Rhea americana
TTTTTTTTTCTCCAAGTGCTGTACTGTGTTGAAGTTTATGATTCCAGGCTACATACCTACAATGTAGATTGTTTATAACTTGCATTCTCTACACCAAAAATTTCAAATAATTTAAACAACACTGGGCTGAAAGCTGGGGTGAGGACAGATACATTAGCAACATTCAGCTGGAAGCTTTTTTTTTTTCTTTGACATAGCACCATGCCTCTAGTATGCTGTTATCATTACTCACACTATACCAATACATTCATGCTAAGGCAGCAATTTCTTACTAGTGAACTTTTTATAAAAAGGCAATATGTAGTATGCAATATGTGATCATTTACACTCCGCATCATTTACACTAAAAGTCWAAATATGCAAATTACTAAAACTGCCTGAGAAATGAGGTGGTATCATTATGTCGAATATTTGTCACTCTACTGTGAACGTCAGCACCTTTCTAATTTAAAATTAATTCTTAGGTTTGTTTTCTAAATACCTTTATTAAAAGCTGTTCTGCAGTGGATGCTTTACTTTCACATAGTAATTTTTGCAAAATTACAAGGTTTGTTCACCTGCTATTCATTAGAAAGTAATCTGTGGGGTTTTTGGTTTTGGAGGGGATTCTTATTTTGAGGAGGGTTTATTCACACAATCAAAATTCAAGTTTCTTCTAGGCCTATGTTCTATGCCTGAGGCTCCCTCAATACCTTGCTCTACTTTTTATTCGTATTGAGAAAAATAGGGGAGGGGGAAAAGTAAAAAACAAGTGACACCTCATCATGAAAGGTGCTAAATGACCCTTAAGTTCTGAGCATCTGTGAATCATAGTGATGGCAGGTGCAGCATTTTTCTGGATCAGCTCAATAACTGCTATCCATTTATAGGTTTCAGCAACTCAGGCATGATAAATCTGAAAAGCAGCTTGCATCGGGTCTTCTGCCTGTCTCTAACTTGTCTGAATCAGATAGTGAGAAACTTTCTAGCACTCTGCCTTCTGTAAATCATGAAAGTTTTCAAACCTGCATGTCAGAATTAGCCTCTAAATAAGTTGTCAGGAGTTAAAAATGCATGACCTGATTGTGAAAGATGCAGAACAATTGCTGCTACTGTCTCATGGCTTTAGCTGGCATTGGGGTAAGAATGTACCTCTAAAATTTAGGTTATGCATTATTAATGTCATCTCCTTAGGTAAGCATTATTTATAGCTGCCACAGGGATTATTATTCAATCACTAGCCAGAAGGAATATATTCTTTCTGAAGTTAATGGGAACATTTCAACTGGGCCAAGACTTCACCCAAGATCTCTAAGTTGGACTTTCTTATTTCTGCACTTTGCTGTGCTCGCCTTTAGTAACCTTGCTTTCAAAAAGCTTGCAGGTAAGTGAAAACACAAAATAAAATGACTAAGAATAAATGCAGATGGTATACTCAGTGTTACCWGTGCAATGCCATTACTGCCTAGTGAAGGGCAAGTGTTAATGAGCTGCGGACAGGCAGCAAAGAAATGGAGTAACAGGACGCACACAAWGCTCCAAAGAAAGGGTAAAAGTATGATTAACATGCTAAATAGCAGAGAAAAGGAAATTTAGCCAATTAATATGGAAATMAAGAAATACACATTTTTTTTGTTGCAAGAGCTGCACTGCCATCACATCCAAGCCTGTGCTCAAAGCTATATTCAAGTCGAACCAGAGGTCTTGATCTTGACATCGGTGTAATGGCATAGAAATAAACATTTACCAGATAACTTACTTCACTGTGGAACAATTGATAGGTCTAAGAAATTATGAAAATGCCAAGGGTAAAGACATCGAGCTAGTTTAAACCCTGCAGTGCTAATATCTTTTTTGGTARTACTTGAAACTTAGAGGTTTTTCAAGCACAGCATCACTACACATAACTGACATAAATGTAGATGACTTTCCAAATATACAAGTCACTGTTATGGGGCCAAAGAGGATTTTAATATTAAATTGACTAAAAATAAATTGCAGAAGAGAAACGATGTTCAGAACCCTGAACAAAAGGAATATGGCTGAGCAGCCAGATTTTGAATTCGACTCCTGTCACAGTCCAGGATTTACTGTGTGCCCCTGGGCAAGGTGCCTAAGCCAAGATTTTCAAAAGTAATTATCTAAATAAAATACTTCAGAAAATCGAGTCTTTAACCTATCTGTTTTACTAACCTGACTTATAAATTGAAAAYCTTTACGTCCCTTGCGTTCACGTCCTACTTAGTTTAAGCCGTTTAAACAAAACTGGYGGTTTCACTAAGTTCATTTGCAACRCTTAGGAGCTCTCTGACCTCACCGAGCCTTTCTAGATCTACCGGAAAAGAAAAACAAACTTCAAGCGAAGATTTATTTTAAAATGCAGAAGAACACTAATACCACTCCAGACTAGGACACTGTTGACAAAGACCAGACRCACGTCTCGGAATAGTGCAAGCAAAGGGCAATTTTCAGTTAAACCTATAAGCCTAAGAAGAACAATTTGAAAATCATTTTGACAGGACCTTTCTTTCAGTCAAGGAACGCGGATTTGTCCGACCTGGGAAACCTGCGGAGACCGTTCCTGCCATCGACGCCGGCGTGCCGGGGGGCAGCTCTCGGCAGCCGGCGTGCCGAGGCTTTGCAGCGCCGCAGACCGGCCCGAGCGCGAAACCCCGCACGCGCCGCGTCCCCAGCGCCGGTGCAGGCGCCTGTGCTGCCTCCTGCTCCCTTAGCAGCCAGGGAACAGCGGCGGTACGGACGCTCTCGCGCTGCCCAAACACGAGAGCGAAGGTCACCGACACGTGTTTGAGAGAGACGCTGGGATACACACCCGAAAGGCATTTTATTCACTAGCCTCCYAGTCTTAAAAGCAATTATATACATGGTAAGTGGCTGCATGGCAAAGCCCTTTAAAAGTCATGCTGCTCTCCAAGCAAAAAAATAAAATCACCAGCCGCTTACTGGAAACGCACCACTGAGATGGGCACAAAATTGTCACAATTGATTTCCTCTGCCTAGCAATTTGAAAATTAATGATTGTGAGTATAGATCCGTGGCAAAATGGGGATTAACTGTTGCCTAGACTCAAAATACTYGTGACAAACGAGGCATGAGACACACAGCATCGTGACCATCACAAAAGAGCTGCCATTTTTCCTTGACTCGCTCTCATTTACGCAGACAGTGTCTCAGAAGATCTTTGGGACTTGTGTTCCACCCATGACTCAGTGGAAAACTAAGCTAGCCATTCTGGCCTGGTTTTAAAATATTGTTACAGGTTATATTCGAATCGCTACCACGGTAGCAGTGAATTGCTTCTAGGCATTCACTAACTTTTTTCTAGAGGCAGTAAATACAAACAAAACTGTTATTAATTTATAAGGAACAGTAAAAATATATAAATAGGTAAAAAGGAGAGGTCTGGGGGGATTAGGGATGTTTTGTTTCCTTTTATCTTCTTTTCCCCTCTAAGTTTTCAAACTGGAATTAAAAGTTATACTTAAAAAAGTTTTTTTCCAATTATTCAGAAAATCAGGACAACTTTATTTGGTCCACTTAAACAAGTAAACTATAACACAGATTTTAGATCAGAAAAGTCAGTTTCTGATTTTCCCCATTTTAAATTAACTTTTTCTTTCAGATATGTTGCCTTCCTGAAAAGCGGATTCCACTCAACCTCATTTTTAGACGCATCCCTAGCAGATTCAGCAGTAGTGCTGAAGTAGGGATGGTGACCAAGAGCTGAGTGCATGCCCGCGTGCAGCGGGACTGGCCACTCTATCATCAGTTGATAACCATCAGTTAGGGCACTTGGCAGGACCTGATTTATTTTAAGTTCAAACCTATGAGCTAATATGAGCTAAGAATAGAAAATAGCCCATTACAGTGAAACATTAAGTTCTCTACCTTCTTTGCATTACATCTTTTAAAAAAATTACTTCCCCTTAAAGAAAAGAAAATGGCCAACTGCCACAGCACTCATTATTATTATAATAATTAATGACAGTCTTTTTCCGTATCTGCTTATTTGCTATTAAAAAAAAAAAAAAAAAAAAAAAAAAAATAAAAACCTAAACAAGGAAGTCCCCAAGAGTTTTAAAATCACTTTTCTGCCTTCTAGGTGAATCTACACCCTGTTCTCCCTCAAATTTTAGCGTGTCTAAAATACCAGACTAATGTCACTAGCAAAATAAATCTCTCCCAAAATAAATAATGTAGCCCTAAATAATCCATCCTAAACAAACAGCCATCAAAAGATGGCTGCAGAAACACCACAAGAAACAACTGGACCTGTCAGTTAGGGAATCTTTGAAGGAGCAATGAGCAAATGAATATACTCCTGTGTCTCGGCTCAGCAGCAAGGAGAGCACCCTCTTCTCAGCYGCGTGAGCTCTTCTTTCGCTCCTTTCCCCCCCCCCCCACCTCCATCTGTCCAACTTTGCGATGTAAAAACCCACGCCGTAATCCGCAGCCGCAGGTCAGGGGCAGCATACCTGAACATTAGCAGACCTAGGATCTCCCTCAAGCCTTCTCCGGCAAGGGCACCTCCGCGGGCTGCAGATCCCCGGCGTGCTTTGGAGCGAGCGCAGCGGGAGACCTGCCTGGGTACGACAGGGTGCTACACCGCACCTAATCCACCGTGACACGCGCTGGCTCTGATAGAACCCCRTTGCTATTAAACAGAAATCTTAATTCGTCTTTAATATTTTAGAAGACAGGCTAACTGGAGTCAACAGTAGCTGACAACGTCCCTTTACGGCAATCTTCAAAGTTAGTGTAAAAATTCTAATTTAAAAATTTCAGCTGCTTTTCTGAGCGCTGCTATCACAGTGCACGTGCCTGGGAATCGGCTCAGCCACAGCTCTATTTTATAGCCTGACTGGAAAGGACATTTTTACATTTTCCTTCTCTTTTTTTTTTTTTTAAAAAAAAAAATTAGGCTATCTTTGGCCTGGCAATAAACAAAGAGCAAATATGACAGGTTTAGTTTACAACCTGTGCCAGATTTACAGTTGTACTAAAAACTTACTTTATCTTGAGCAGAGATGTGACAAATCAGCTTTGCAAATCCTATATGGTTTTGAAACCACGCTGGCGATTTCTTTTCGACACTTGTTTTCTCGTTGAGGAAGAACTGGCAGAACCACCGAGAGGTGCCCTTTTAGYGCACCCTAAAAACACATCGCAGCGCAAGGTGGGAAGGCCCGAGGAACCGAGCCCCCCAAGCCGTGAGACGCAGCGGAGAGCTGCCGGGGGCCACGAGCGCGCGTCCTTCTTCGAGCTCCTCCACCTCGCCGTCGGGACACGGCATGACAGCAGCTCTTAAAATCCGAAGACAAAGTTCGGGACTCACGATCACAAAYCCTCAAGGTAAACTGAAAACCTGCAGACGTCGTGTAGACACGCGCACACGCACAGAGGTCTGAGCATACTGCACACTTGCTCAGAGTTCAGCATTTACAAAGAGAACGGTAATAAAMATTCCCCTGCTTCAAGAGTGCAATAAAGGAGGCTTATGAAGCCGAAGTTATAACTCAACACAAGTCCTGCACCAGCAGAATTGCTCAAAAATGCTGAGAAGTTGCATCAAATCGTATGCTACAGTCCTAAGCATACTTCAGGCTACTGCACAAGCTAATTAAATGATACAGTATTCAGAAATTGTTTGCTATGTTCTTCTATTTTCCCCCTAAGAATAAAAATAAGAGTAATGTCTACATTAAAATGATGACAGGACACATCGAAGGAAAAAACATAGCTTACATGTATCTGTGGTCTTTTATTTTATTTTATTGAGAATTATTCAAACAGGAAATGTTGCATGCAAATATTATTAAAATTCCCTAYTTTCTCAAGTCAAACAGTGGCTTCCTATGCTAAGGAAATGTTTCTGCTGCCTCTAGTAATTAGAAAAACATGTCTTTGCTTTACAACAAACAAATAAAACACCACAGACCCACGTAAAAAGAAGTTAATGCTGAAGAGGAAGATTTCATTTGCTTTCCAAAGGAATTCCAAGCAAAGAAAGGTTGGAAAGCCGTTTAAATTACTTCCATAGAGGTAGCCTTAATGTTTTTCAAACATAGCAGATTTGCAACTTTTAGCACTATCCTCCCTGCAGCTCACAGAAATTGCAGTTGCTCAATTCCTATTAATGACTCCCGGGAAAGGGGAGGTTGTTTCTGCTGGTTTCAAACTCCTGTTCTGCACACAAGACCAGCCAAGCTGTCTCGCTCAAAACAATAATCTTGGTGAGGCACCTTTTCTTGCTTCGCCACCGAGATCTAACGTATAGTTTCTACGCACATCAGCGAGCTGAATTAACTGAGTCTGATTGCTCTCCACCTTAAAAACAAGATATTCAGGTGCAATTCCACCAAAGTCAATGGAATTAAAACAGTGGAAAACATGTGCAAGTGAAGAATTGGTCTTATACAGATCTAGAAAAAGGGTAAGTATTGACTTCAGCTCTTTAAAAATGAGATTAATCAAGTTAAGATAAATTTCACACCTCGCAGTACTAAAACATCCGTGACTCATGAAATATCTTTTTATTTTACATTAAAAAACAAACAAAGGTCCTCAGGTGAGCAAGTTCACAAACATGACCTTCATTATTTTAATTTTATTTTCATTTCAATAAAAGTTTCACTGTTTCAATTCAACAACTCTCTCTTGTGCTCTCGTTCTGTTTTTGAAGAGGTACTACATCAAATGTGCAGATTGATAGAATTWCACCGACTGAATAAAAATAATAATTTTTTGAAAATGACAATTGAAACATCTTTCTATGGATCGAAATACGTATTCCAAATCCAAAAAGGTTTCTATTTTTGACCTACAGAACAACAAGAATAATAGCCCAGCTCACTGCAAAGACTCAATCAAAGAGCATTTAAGACTCMTTTACTTTACTTGTGCAATAAGTAAAGCCATAACTCTGACAATAAAATGGCTGTGGAAGGCTAAAAGAAAACAAGTTGTTAGAAATGAAAATTGTCTCAAAACAGGGGAAAATAAAAAGGAAGCATTTGTTTCTTACTTTAACCAAGTAATTTAAACAAGATCAAAGTGAAGATTTTAAGGCAYTAACATAAATATTTCCCTGTTACTCTTTATCATGCCACACTACTTTTGAAAGTAGCGCARTCTGCAGAGAAGTTATAAGCAAATGCTAGAATTACCTTTCCCCACCAAAATCCAACCAATCGAGAAAAGGAAAACCAAATAAAGAGAAAGCCAGTTTTAACTCAAAGTTCAGGACAAGCAGTTTGGAAACCATTCCAATTTTGTAAAATCATGCATACAATATTCACAAGTCACGCACCCCTCAAAAATGAAAAATCATTTAAAAATAATTATATTTTAAAATAACTGACTACTCGTTTTTGAGACCTTAACATAAACTGAAAAGATAAAGATTTCAGAAACCAGAAAAACTTTTTTTTAAAACACAGTAGACCAGAAGACTTGAGAGATGTTGACCCTACGTAAATTTCTGTACAAATTACTTATGCCTTTACAGACCTGCCAAACCTTTCAAACACAAACAGTATTTTCTTCTTTTTCAAAAGTGAATTGTGTTGGTAGGCAGATATCAGAGATGAACTTTATTCTTCCGATCGAACTCTGAAAGATTCCTGTAAGTCCCAGAAATCCATAAGCACAGATTGAAAAGAAGAGCGGGTGGGGAACGAAAATTGCTACGTAAAAAGCAGAAAAAAAGCAGAGAGTTTTGAAGAGAATATTTTTATATTYTCCTTCTATTTTAAAGAAATTATTAGCAAAAACATATATATATATAGGAAATGAAAGGTTAAAGCCATGAAGGTTTTGCACATAATGTTTTTTTCTGATTTTTTTCAGGAAACCGAAACATGAACAGTCCCTATCTATCCTCCTTTCTTTCCGTGACCTTCTTGACATTTGGAGAAACGCGTTCTGCGTTCTAGTCTTGTCATCTGTGATATTGGAAATGAAATGCTGCATCTGATCAAAAGCATCAAGCAGCAAGCCAAGCAGAAGATACATAAGCATACATGGTCTATCGCCCACGGTGATTGAGCTGGTGAAATTTAAGAGAGCTGGAGCCTGGTTTTATACACAACGCAAACACGTACACACACACGAGAAACRGGTCAAACAACAAAGGCCGCTTCCATTCGTGTAGCATTTTAGGAGCGCTTTTCTTTCTTTCATTGCTTTTTGTTATATCTTAAAAGACTAAAAATAAATAAATCRCCCAAACCAGCACAAGATGTTGGAATTATAACATCAGTCCGCTTAACCTTGGAGAAAACAATCAACCGAAGAGAAAAAGAATTAACAAAACAAAAGTCGGTTTCCTACAGGGGCTCCTCCAAAGCTGCCTGRAATAAGTGGGAAGACTCCACTGAGTTCTGTTTCTGTGGCACAGCAGAATACTTAAAAATAAATAAATAAATAACATAAAAATAATTTTTTAAAAAAATCATACTTAGATTTAAAGGAAATAGAAGCTATTTACAGATATAAAACGCATGATTTTTACCAAAGTGTAGCTATAGATTATGAAAACAATCAAATAATTATTTTCAATATTGGAGAATTTTATAGATTTTTTTTTTTTTTTTAACGTTTATACATGTAATTAAGGGGGATCAAAGGCAATGTTTGGTCATTCTTTCAAAGGCAGAATGAATACAAATTGCTCATGAGCAGGCTAGTCCCATCTTTAAGCTCACTTGGTTGCCGCCTTATTTTCCTTCCAGAGCCACGTCAGCACTTCCCGCAGCTCTGCTAAATCCCACCTCCTCTTGCGAATACAGGTGCCTTTATCAACTTTCCACCGCTCAGCTGCCCCCAATGCACACAGCAGGGAAGGGAAGGTGCCAGAAACCATTCCAGTCAGTCCTCCCCCCAAATCTGAAGAAACCTCCCCGCAAGGGAAGCTCCTGCGGTTTTGCACGGGGCGCCTCTCGCACCGTCCGCTGCCGCGAGCACGTGTACGCGGCGGCATACGCTCACCTCCGGACCCCCCAGCGTGGAGGCAAACGAACTGCTCCAGGTGTCTTTGGTGGGATTTGATGCATGGGGTGTTATTTATTTGCATCAAAATAATAACACGACAGGTGTCTCAACTCTCTGCGCCCACATCTTCTTATGAAAAACTCAAACTTTTTTTTTTTTTTTTTTTTTTTTTTTTTTTTTTTTTTTTTTTTTTTTTTTTTTTTTTTTTTTTTTTTTTTTTTTTTTTTTTTTTTTAGTTCTTGTTGAGACTATTCCCAGACTTTCCTAGTTGTAAAATTGAACTCTGTTGGTAACTGCAAGCCTAATTATGTAGAAGAAAATGATTTAATTAGTACATTTGGAAAGTCTTTAAAAAAACCACACAAAATAGCTTTTCCCATGTGAAATAAAAATGTAAAATCCTGATGGATTACCATATACTGAATGATAGGTAGTTTTCCATTTGGGAGCAATGAAAGCTATGACAAATTGCATCTGAGCAATTTGAGGATAAAAGATGCTACACCAGCAGGAGAAGAAAGAAATATTATTGAGGCAGATTGAAAGATATTTTCACTCAAAATCAACCAAGTAGCTTGAAATGTCAGAAAATGTGAAGATGGTTCACTACCGCCTTTTACCAGATTTAGTAGTATTAGATTTAAAGAAACTGAGTGCAAAACATATGAGAATCTCATATAGCACAGTATGACRTGTCTTAGAGGTATAAGGACATAGAGTACTGGAATACCACTTTAGGACTAAAAGAAATGTGAGTGAACAGAGTACAGGTGAGGTATGCAGACACTATAAATACCATATAAAATTTTACTATTTATCAGGTAGATAGATAACCTTTTTATTTGTCTATTGCACGCTGTACCTGCAAAATGCAGGTGTTGCTTCAGTTGTTTTTGACTCCATAGCAAACTACTTTTTGTAACTGCTCATTGAAAACTCAAAACTACTCTGCACAATTTTTTTCCCCCAAATATACGTATATCCTAGCGTGACAAAGAACTATATGTTTTGGGCTTATATGAACTTGGTACCAATCAATTATTGGTTGTTGTTGCAATAGGAAATTAATTTATGAAAGCTCAGGTGATATAGGCSACCACTGAGGATATATTTGGATATTCCTGGGTTTTCCAGGTCACTTGAATCTTACCTTGTAGGTAAAATCGTACAGTTTGGGGAGATGGAGGGCTGGCACGATAAACCGCAGCAGCTCGCGCGCTGTTCTGCATCTGCCGCCTGCCGCGGGTGCCCAGCAGACACCCGGCGCGACAACACAGCAATACAGCTTGCACCGAGATGTGACTCRCTGCTTCTGCGCGCAAAATTTTGATGTTGCCCTTTGCAATTTGTTTTGTGGTTTTAAACAGTGGCAACTTGGCTAAAGCGCCCTTCCGAAGTGGCACAGCTACGAAGAGCTCATGAGACCTCTACGGTTGTACTTGTTAGGAAACTCTCATGGAAGAAGTTAATGCTATTTTTGGTACAGATACGCATGGATTTTTAACTCCGCTAGAGTTAAAAATTCTTTCTTCATAAATGCTATGCTTATCATCACGACCAAAAATAACATATGCAACTCCTCTTACTCTTGGTAATTGCATACTAACTAACTGTATTTAAYAGAGAAAGAACCCCGTACGGGAATGCCTACACAATGATGTACRTGTAAAGTGATAGGATGATAGAACTATGTATTTCAGAAATACAAAATTTTGATTCTACCTAAGTAATGCTCAGGATAAGTTGTTTTCTCTCCAGTCCAGGTAAGTTTTGCAAACTCCTGCCACAATCTAGCAAAGGCGAGCGTGACCGGAGACACGGATTACTGCTGTAAATAGAGCGCTGCGGTACCGATGGGCTCTCCTGAGCACCCCGTTTGCTGCAGGTGATCCAATAAAGGCAAAATAAGCCGAGGAGAGCAGCTGTTCRGCTGACAAAAATGCCACATGCAATTCACATTGCTAGCTGAATATTTAAGGGAACTGCAGGAAGCATTTCCACTGGTGGCTAGTATCTTTTCTCGCCGGTAACCACGGTTCTTAAACGCGCTCGGAGCAGCCTGGCTCCGCTCTACGCCTGCCTGGAAACGCACGTTCAGTGGCAGCCCCTGTGCTGGCACAAACCGCTCAGCCCTAATTGCTTCTCCTTCCCGTCGTTCTGCCCTCAGCACGGGAAACGCAGTGCAAAAACAGTCTCACCTTGGGGGCAACGAGCACGGAGCTCGCCTACGGTGGGAAACGCTTCCCAGCGCTCGAGCTATTTGGAAGCTACTTTGTAGAGGCGCTCTTTAACCCACGCTTTCGGGTCCCTGTGCACAATTCGGTAACGCGCAGCAGGCTTCCAGACGGTGCCTTAACAACTCGCCGACAGCCCGCTTAAAAGACTTTTTCTTTCTTTCTTTCAAACTTTTGTGGTTACTTAAAATAGCCAAAGTGAGCCACGCATACRTTACCAGAGGCTGGAGCAAAGGCGAGCGTGAGGTAGTCACTGATGCAGCACTACCCTTCACCTCGGCTGACTTTCTTCAGGACATTGGACATTTCACTAATCAAACAGACTTTCTATTTATCATGAACACCAAAAAAAAAATATAATAATAAAAAAAACCCCAGTATTATCTGGAGGAGCAAGTACGGGACTCTTCCTAACGCACCCCAGGATACCATTGGCCTTCCCGGCCACATGGGCATATTMCTGGCTCATGGTATCTAAAGCAAATGTCTGCTGGCATTTCCATGATGATAGCAGAATTCAACTTCAAACAAAAGATAAATTGAAAAAAAAAGGACTTATTTTGTGTGTAAATGAAGGTATTTGAAATTTTTATTTTTAGTGTCTGCTTGATATTGCACCTTATAATGTTTATATTATTTCACATGTACCAAAACATTTACTAAGTTAAAAAAGACTGTAATTCTAAAATGGAAAAAGTAAAGGCCATAAAACTGCAATCATACAGAACAGGAATGTTCATCTGATGTCTCTTATGTTAATAAATTTAATCTTACTTTGTGTTTTAACAAACTAGTTGAGGCTAGGGGGCAAAAAGATCTTGAGTATAAAATTGCGTTAATATTATAGTTAATGTTACTGTCATACTAAATATATGTGAATTTAAACTGAGAATGAAGCTCCATGAAAACCTTACCAGTGTCCCAATAAATCTACCAAAGTAATGATATAAACACTAAGGTACAGTCCTATGGAAGCCTGATACGACGGACTAAACTTAAATGGAGGATAATTGAATGATATTAAAACGTGAGAGGTCACCATGGTACTGTTATGTGCTAATATGCAAACATGGTAGAAATAGAAATATGTGAGAAGTGTGTATATTAGAATAACTGTATTGGACAGTGACTCAAATTTATCTCCAGCTCATAAAACTATTTGGTGTGAACCAGCAAGAAAAAGGAGACTTCAAAGCATTTTAGAATACTAGAAAAAACAAACTAAAAAACATATTTATAATGCCATCATTGCCTTAGCACATTTTTGTTGAAGACTGCAAATGTTTTGGCCTTGGGTACATGGTAAAGTGATATTCCTTCCCTCATATGCAATGAACTGTATGAACAGGTTGTCCTGTAAAGGAAGCTTTYTTCTGTAGAGGGATTTTGAGAGTCCCTTAACACAGCAAGAGTATTTTTACTCTTCTCTTAACAGTTGCTAATCTCCCAGATTTGTACCAGCTAAGAATTAACAACAGGGCTTGTGTGTGTGCAAGTCACTCAGCAAGGAAGCTGCAATGCTTTATACCCTGGTGCTTTATTTTACTGAGGAATAGCCAAATTATGAGATGGCTGCATCACCCTTTAATCATCCCAAGGAATTTGTCCTTCCAGAAGTCACATCACATTGCTTACTGTTCAATCACAGCCCCTAATGAAACAAATATTAATTGCACTACATTTGCCAAAGTGTGGGAAAAAACCCAGACATTTGGATTGCTAATTAAAAAGGAACAACGGACCAATGAGACATTTAATTTTGGAAGACAGGAGATTAGTATCATGAAGTAAAGCCCCTAATACTGGAAAGTCATCAATTCCAATTCCAAAGCCTTACTATAAGGGGCATTTTTATGAGTTTTAGACTAAACAAGTACCTCATCACATTGTTTTAAAACAACACACACARGCATTGGCTGCGAAAATACCATTAAATTGCCTAAAAGACAATGCAAATGGGACTTCAGATAACTTTTAATTTGACAGAGTTCGGCATTGGTCTTAATT
Source organism: Rhea americana (assembly GCF_003343005.1). NCBI lineage: Eukaryota > Metazoa > Chordata > Aves > Rheiformes > Rheidae > Rhea > Rhea americana. The sequence continues at coordinate 786,328 of NW_028186779.1, forward strand.
ATCTAGTTGAAAAAAGGACTGGTCAAAACTCAGTTTCATTTCTGTGAGAAACTCCAWCAATTAAAATTCATTTTCAAACCATACAATATCAAGCAATTTTGGAAAAGAATTCTTCAAAAAAATCCRTTTCATATCTCAATCAGAATGTTCTGATTTGATAACTTTTAAACATTTACTTCCAATTCAACATACTTCTCTTAAACACTGCCATTTAGAACACACCATAAAAACTATTTATTATACCACTTTTAGATTAAAAGCATAAATGTTTAATCCCATTAAAGCAATCTTTGAGGTTTTTTAATTTTATTCAAATAATTTTCATAATAATTTTCATTGAAACTGAAATACACCCATTTTCAAAAAAAATGATGAAGCCAGAAATGAAATAATTATTGGATATTTATAGGACCTGCACCAAATATGGTTTTATACCAGTGTTACAGCACTAAATCACTCTGCATTTAAGCAGTCTGGAATAAAGAGAAAGCCTGTGGATAGGTGTTTCTCTCCACTTCTCACATCAAGTGACAAAGGAGTGTATGTGTTCATGTAATACTGAGGAAAATCCTTTTTTTAAAGCAGAATTAAGACTGGAGTCATTGAAGCAGTACAAGGCAGGAAAAAATTCAAATCTGTGCACTGGAATAATGCTTGTGGTTCTAAATGTGACAGTCAAAGCTGCATACTGAAAGGCAGGAACCGTAAAGTCTTTATTAAGAGAAAAAAAAAATTAACTTGACCAAAAAAGTGATAAGCTTTCATAATTCAGATCTTCTGTTCAAAAGATGGAAGAATAGAGAAAACAGCATCTACTCAAGGCTGAAGAAGTGAGGATATATTTTTATATATGCATGTATATGCATATATATGCATGTATATGCATGCACATAAGCAATTCTTTTGAGCTAAACTGAACAAATACAGTGAGTAAAGGAAGCAAGATTTGATTTGACCCCTGGCCACTATAACTGTTTTTTGTAAAACACTGGGGATTGCTCTATAACCTCATGGAGAAATGTTGCTGTTCCTATCGAAAATGAATCACGAGATCCCCGCATCGTACTTGCAAAGGCAAAAACAGAGGCATCTCGTAAGGTCGTTTTACCTTGTCAGGAAGGTAGAGAATCACAGATTTGTATGCTTGGTTCCCAGGGTTACTTCAATCCCCGGCAAGGAAGGCCCAGATTCCACAGCGTTTTGTCCACCTGCAAGCTGCAATGAAGGGAGTAGGGCTGTAGGGCACTAAATCCCTGCTACCAGGAGCTGGGCAGAACCGCTGTGCAGCCAGCAATGGGCACAAGATCACTTAATGAAGAACATGATTTTAATGTACCCATGATGCCAAGTTACTGCACTCCAGTTTCAGGATCACATTTTCACTCTTCTACATTTATGAYGCTTTAATTTACTTCTCTTTATGGGCTAAGTGAAACTAATGCATCTAATGGCTTACACAGAACGTGAGAAGGTTCAGGGTCTTTCAGAAATGAACATTTTCTTGCTACCATCCTATCTGCCAAGACGCGTACCGTTCTGTCCGATGGAAAAGAAATCTACTTGGCAACAGACTGTTTCTGAGAGTGCAGTTCTTAAAGACCAACTGTACCCGTGCAGAAATTAACTCCTTAGGAATAAGGAGCAATCTCTGTTCATCTCMCATTGAGCAGAAATTTTTGTTCACTTTATTCACTACATTATTCTATTAAAATAAATGGAATTTTCAGTTGTTAAAAAAGGACCAAGAACAGAGAAAAGGCACAAGATGAATAGTATCATATGACCTGAACAAGCAAGCACATGCTTTCAAAACCCATCTGAACAGCCTAACAGTGAAACTACTGTTGCAGCCGCGGTGGTCGAAGGGCATCACACATTTGTTAAAAAACAAAACAAACAAAACAAAACAAAAAACAAAGTTTGTAGGTAGGGACAGGATCTTTTATGAGGCCGTCACACCTAAATCCAGACCAACTGCACAGTTATGCAAGACAATTTCAGAAGAACTGAGAAGCAGCTCCTTTATCAAACCTACTTCAAGCCGGCTGCTCTAAGATTAAATAAAGCAACCCTATGACCTTCCCGGGCACTTTTCAACAGACCCCAAGCTATTACCAGAATGATGCTTGTCCTAGCCTAAGTCTGATGCTTCCATTTCAGACCTGAAGTCAGGCTCGTGGGCCCAAAAGCTTTTCTATTTTCTCAAGCTGTATTAGTTCATCTAATAAAGTGTATTCTATTTATAAACCTTTTCCTGGATACCAAATATGCATGCAAAGCAGCCATAATTCTCCCAGCCTCCAGAGCAAGCACCCAAAATATCTCAAAGGATTGCTTCCTAATCACAGCCTGCCTCTGAGAGCTATGCGTTACTTCAGAAATCAGACAACAGATATTTTACAAGATCACAAGACCTCTCTAATTATCTTTTAGCCAAGATGAGGATTAATTAAAATCTAAAAATAACACCTCTCTCTCCAATAATAATAATAATTTTGAACCCAAATATGCACATTCGCTGTAGATGCCTTCATTCTGAGAGCCTCAGGATGAAAAATGTTCATTCCCTGGAAATGTTAATTTCATCCATGTTTGGTAGTTTATGAAGCATCAAAACTTATGAGAATTAGGTTTCATGGGTTGCTTTAACTCTTCCATTCCTGGTCACTCAATAGCTGCAAAGGAGCTAACCTCTCACTATGAGGATCTAGCCAGAAGAGACACCTCGCTATAATAAAGACTGGAGCTTAACTTACTTTCCACATGAACAATTACTATTTGGATGCATTTAAATGCCCTGTATTTCGGGATTTGGTCATGGCCATTGCTGTCATGTGCTATGTTTCACTGCCTTGTCTGGAGACTGACGTGCGGAGAAGGTGAGTTCTTAATACTTTTATCCCATAATAGTATTTTCCAAGCTGGTCTTCCAAGGTTTGAAGTGAAGAAATAGTTGAATAACTACCACTTTCCASAGAATTACATAGAATATCACAAAATTACAATAAAATTGCTTTATAGTGATCATGCAACTGTTCTATCTCAATATTGGTCACATGCTAATATCCATTTGCTTTTCTCAGAGTAGTTCAACTGAAATAGCAGTCCAAAAAAAAAAAAAAAAAAAAGAGAAAGAAAGAAAAGAAAAAGAAACCTGCCTTTGTCCTGGTTTTTAAGACTCATAAGCTGCATTAGTCAGATTTGAGCACAGAAGAAAAAATCTCCATATGGCCAGGATAAAAATCAAACTCTTCCAGACATGTTACTGTCATGATGGGCCAGCCAAGATGCAACCGGCTTTAATCAACACATCTGCAAGCAGCAACACAGATTGCCTGCAGCTGAGCAGCATCGAGATTCACAACACAGCCAAATCCCCACTGATCACTGTGAATGAAACACAGACACCTACACAATCCGGGAACAAGTTGTGAAAAATAAAACATGAACCACAGAGCTAAATAATCCATACACACACCACTGAAGAATGAGCATTTCCAAAACCTACTTGTCTTCATTTTCAATAAAGACACTTGTGAAGTTCATGTTACCCCCTGCTTTTTTTCTTTTGCTCCCTACTTTCTCTGATTCTTCCCTGTGATGCRAATTACTGCAGACATAAATGAGATGCTCCTTTTCCATTCCCCTAATCCTCACCCGTTGGCAGTGACTGCAACGCTTGCGCTTGCTTTAAAAGGACTGTATAGAGTTGCAAAGTGMGTGCTCTTGGACTTCCCAAAATGGCACAGAAGCAGAAAGATCAAAATCTTCTCGCCAAGGAAACCACCTGAAAACCCACCCATCTCCAGCTGGGTGCAAGGGCAATAATCCGCCAGATTCTCTTATTAGGTGCTGCTACRGAAGAAGCCAGCAATCGCTATCTGTTTATACAAAGATTTTCATTGTGGACTTATTGTAGTTGTTGAAAGGTTGCTGTTTAGTACTTAGCAGAAAATAATCCATTTATGATACACTGTGTCATAGAGGCCTTGGCCAGAATATGTAAAACATATAGTGACTCACAGAGCTATTTTCCTATTAAACCAACAAGGGTCTTGTGGTTTTAAAAGGTTTCCTGACACTGTTGTAGATTTTCTTCCAATGCTGCCCCCCAAAGGATGAAGAATCAAGTTAGTCTGATTGCTCAAGTGGTCTGTTCCAAAGAAATAGATCATGTCTGGGAAAAGGTGGGGTTTTATTTTTACTTTTTTATTTTTTTTAAAAGGACCTTCAGGTGGACTGAAGAGTCAAACACGATGTACCCGAATTTGCGCTGTAACTGTGATACTTGTGCTCCGTAACAAGAGGCACAGGGATAGCAGGAGAGTGAAATCTTTTTCCRAAGTCTGTTTGTATCATTCAGTCCACTTTTTTTCTAGTTTTAACAACACAATATAATGTTCTAATGCRAAATGTTGTGATTTTATTTATTAGYTGAGCAAAGATACCAAAAATGACTCAGACACTTCATACTGAAGCTGAAGGGCATTGAAATGACCTGTTACAACTTAAAATTAGAGCAGGAAAAAAGAAGTTTAATCATTTAATCTGAATATCTTTGTCTCAGGCCAGCAACTGYATCTGCATGAATGACCACTCGCACACATGTACAATAAGCTACACAAAATTATTTTGAATACTTGTTCCAAAGCTRTATAAACCATGCCTGGAAAAATTGGACTATGCTTTGCATTTGGAAAAATTAGGAAAACATTTTCATGGAATTTCAGTATCATTTTCACTCAGTAGACATTCCTGGTCCAAATTTTCCTGCTGCCTCTCAAGCTCACTAAGGAGGAGATTTAATGACTATTTTCTCTGTATAACACCTGTAAATAAATACAGACTTTATGCTTCTCCGTAAGCAATAAATGGCATGCTATTTAAGATGGACAATATCCAAGAAGGAAAGGAGAAAATATTTCTCACTGTAATTCTTCATTCTTTTCTTCTTTCTTATAACAACAACAACAACATTTGCAAGTSCTAAAGGATAGGCTGATTCTTTGTATATGGAGAACAAAACACAGAGTAACCTGCTTTTAAATAAGTCAAACAATTCAAAGCTGTTTTTGAAGACAATAGATCACACTGTTGACAAATAGCCTATAGAGTGGAATTAGAAAACACAAAAAGTTCCTGGAAAGGAAAAGGCAAATGTTTAACAGGTTTTAGTTTCCTATTAAATACATGTAATTTTTCATTCTGTGCTAAATACAAATTTACCTGCAACAGGAGGCTGCAGCACAGAAAACGTTCATCGGTAATTTAATAAAAAGCTCTGATTTAATGAAAAGCTCTGATAATTGGCTTTTTCTTTTCTTCTTTTTTTTCTTTTTTGGTCCTATCCAAGGCTGATGGCAAACTTACTTTGTAATAAACACACCAGAATCTTGCAGTGGCCCTTATACTGCAGCCATTTGCACTGCATGTTATCTTTCTGCCTTTTGCGATTACTGAGAGCAAATGACAGATTTAAATCGKTTTGCAGAAGAAATACTGACAGTCACGTCCTCTTTGCATCTAAGATCTTTGGCATTTTTAACGATTGAAGTAAACTGCAAAGAATTCATACAAGTTCCTTTACGTATATTTTCTAATAGCTTAGATCTACAGCACAGCTTTTCAGAAACAAAATAATTCTGAAAATAAAATCAAAAAAGGAATAATCTTAGCAACAAGTAGGACATGGAAAAGAACACTTTTTTTTNTTTTTTTTTTTTTTAAGAAAAAGGCCTACAATAAAAATCATGAGTCAGATTCTTTTTTGCAGTTTGTTGAACTGCACAAGACCCAGGCTATAAGGTACCTATTGCAAAGGCAAAAGGAAGAGTTACATATTTAACACTGAAATTCAAGTTACTGAGTTTTCTATAACGGTGCATAGAATTTAAATTTCAAATTGGACTGGCTGGTTTGGTGGAGTTTTGTTTTGAAAATAAGACCAGTAAGCCTCTTTGGGTCTCACATACCAGATATCCAGTTCTCAATATTAAGTAATAATTTCACTGTGAGTCTAACACATAGATACGGGCTTCTACTTTATACTGGTGATCCAGTAGGTACATATGTTTTCCTGCTTAAAAAACACTCTGAATGTTGATTAATGTGTTTCAAATGCAAATTAATCTTTTCACTTAAAATGTAGGAATCGAGAGGCTCAAAGCGTGCCTGCAAAGGAAATGCCTGTCTGCATTCACATGGTAACAGGAATGGATTCAAAAACAGTGGACCCTCAAGAAATCGCAGTGCTGTCGCAAATACAATGCTGCTTCTTGAACCAACTAACTTATCCACAGCTCCATTTCAAAAACCATTTCAGACAATCCAGAAATTATTCATCTGAGTCTGTTCACTAAAAGCAAGGCTAACCGGAGGAGATTGAGCTGCTAATGCGAACGGTTGCTATTTGCACAACATGATCCTGCTTTGGTTGGGACAGATCTTGCCAAACACTTGCGAGTCTACAAGAATGTTCAGCAACCTCTTCGTTCCCCAAGACGCTGCTTAGAGAAGGCTCGATTTCTAGAGGGCAGTCAGAAAGAAGCAGGAATAACAGAGACATGTTCCTTAGGCGATTGAGCTGCTTCCACCATCCATCTTCGTTCCACCCCAGCATGTGGCAGCAGGCAGGGTCAGCCTCTGGGTATATACCCACAAGTGGCTGCAAAGCATACCAGAGCTCAGGGAGCTCACGCGTAGGCTGTAAAATTGTTTTCTCCCTGAAAGAAAGTTTTTTTTTTTTTTTTTTTCCCCATTTCACATTAAAAAGTCATTGACATGCATTTTTATGCTACTGAATCAAGGAGCTTCTGTTCTCTAGCAATGATCCATCCAGAAGATGAAATATGGGCAAAGAAAAGTTGGGAGGAAACACGGTCTCCATTCACCTGTCTCTCTCCATGTGACCCTTCCTGAGCAGCTCACCGGGAAAATCTGCTCATTGAGCCACTTGTTTGCCTTGAGGCATCCAGTCACTTCTGAACTTTCTCCCCCCTCCACCCCTTCAGATATCTCTTAGGATACCTAAGCAACAGAAGCATCTTTGAGGAACAAGCTACCACCAAACTCTTAGTCACTGACAACAGCAGGCTGTTTACAGCTGCTCCCAAGGCCACTGTTGCATTTTCTTTTGTGCTACCTGTGCTTTGGATTAGCTGGAAAATACAAGAAAATTCAGTGGGGCATGACGCTCCCTCCTCCCCTTTTTATTCAAACTTAGAATTATGATTAAGCTTGTAGCAAAATGAAGACTTTCTTTCCTTCTTTTTTTTTTTTTTTTTTTT
>NW_028186779.1:793671-1015833 GCF_003343005.1 Rhea americana
GGGGGGGGAATATTTTAATAATACCTATGACCATCAATGAAATAATGCAAAAGTGCATTTCTACAGCATTATTTTAAGTGCATGAAATCCCAGAGTTCATCCTTCTTCTCTAGTCCACTCGGTTCTCTAGTTTAGAAATCTTTATTGGTTGTTCGGCAACATCATATGGTTTAGATTAGTGTATATTATGTGAGCTAGTCCGAACCATCACAAAATATAGTGAAGAGGGCTATCCCTACTTTAATCTTGTATATCCTTAACACAGAGTAAAATAGCATAATGTTGATTCATAAGGCAGTAAAATATTTAAAGCTTTCCCTGGTAGCTGCTGCAAATATCGCGAGACAGAACATACTGTTAAAGCCTTGCAAGGTGCCAGAGTCTGGCAGCTTTACTCAGACTGAAGAGAAATAAACTTCCATAAATAGTCTTTATCCATGTCAAGGGGTTACCTGCAGAATGAGGTCCTATTGYAGGAAAAGAAAATTTAAAAACAAGCAAGCAAACAACAAAAACATGCATTTGCAGCCTATATGCTAGTCCAGGACTTGACTGGAGTGAACTAGGGTACCCCACTTACTGGTATAGGCCACTACAAGTGAGCTATCCTGATTTACACCACCAGGTGCCTACACTTTTCTATAATCTTGGTTCCTGCCTTTCCCTTTCTCCTCCCACCCCCCTCTGCCTTTTTTCTGTTACCTCCAGCTCTTTGCTTTTTTTATTCTTTCTACCTTATTTTTTTTCTCTCTCTCCCTTTGCAGCCTGAAGAACCTTAAGGTTCACTTATAAAGTTTGTCTCAGTAGTATTTTACTGACAAAACAATGTAGAACAATTTCACCAAGTTTGCCAAGAATTTATCCATACCTACACACAGGTGCATACAAACAATGATACTGCAAATACCACCAGTTGCTCACTGCCAGCTGAATGCAGGGAATACAAGACAAAATACCCTCACATCAGAATAATCTTGATGTAACAAAGCACAAAATAAAGCCGCTACATCAGTTCCATCTGTCCCATCCTTTTTGCCTAAGATAAGTATTACGGATAATGCTTCAAATCAGTCTAATTTTCTTCACAGCCTAGGTAAAAGATGCTTGGCAGAGATGACTGCTTTTGAGGTTTAGATCCATTTTTCATCTCTCATCACTTTTATACTTCATTGATTTCAACATGTTTATTCTCTACTCACAATGATGCAAGACGAGATTCATTAACTTTAGCCTCCTCTGCAAGCAGGCAGAGCTGCATTAAACCCGACGCAGGAACCTRCACCTGGAGGAGGAAGCTTTCCTGCCTCAAAGGTAGAAAAAAAAATTTTTTTGAATAGAAGGAAAAAGGAAGGCAAAGATCGGACCAATTTAACAGTTTAACATTTGCAGGAGAGATATAAAGTTTAATCCAAAGGAGGAACAGGAGGAATGCCCCCAGGGAGGTTTGAGCATAGACCTATTTCAATCTCCTGCTCCCAACAAGATGTGTGTAGTCACTGTCCCAGTTGTGTAGTGACCTAAGTTGTAGCTCTTTTGCTGGATAACTAGGGAAAAGTTTAGGCCTCCTAACATTATCTCTATTTCTAATCCACATAAAACAAGGTGGATTGGATAAGTCTACCATACCTTTGTGGTATGGTAGACTTGTCCATGTGSACGTGTATGCAATATAATGCAACGGGCCTTTAAACATTGCGTTTATGTAACGCAGCGGGCCTTTAAAGAACAGCATTATGCAAAAACAAGTATAGCTTACTCGTTATCAAAATTATTAAATAAAATGAGACTATTTCGTTATTGTACTTGGAAAATGGGGGGTAAGGGAGAGAAGAGACCATTACCTTACCAAAGACCTTGTAGCTTTCTTCTTTGCACTTCTTTTTGTGCTCATCTGTTGCTGCCAAATGCGCCTACCTCTGTAACCTCAGGGGAGCATGCAGGGAGCACTGGCTAACGCATTTAAGCATTATTCATTTAATTTAACTAATGTTTAAATGTGTTATGAAGTTAAGACTCTGTTAAAGCTCCACTGCATTATGCCAGGTCAGAAATGATTTTTTCCCATGAAAATTCCTGAGAAAAATTAATTGCTCTCTTTTATGTTGCAATGAAACAAAAATAGTTTAAAATTTTGTTTGAAAAAGCAACCTCTTTCTCTCCCCCCCCCCCCCAAGATAAGCTCACTTCACATGACAATAGATTTGATAGTCTGGAGCCTGGGAGGAAAGAGATAAGGCTTTGCTCTCCCTAAATCAGAGCTGACACTTGCACATAATTTCTCTAACTCCCAGAGTCATGGTCTAACCATGTATCAAGATTATTCACTATTTTGGAAGGGGGTAAGAGGCAAATCTTTCCCATTTTGATTAATTATCCAGCATATACTTCACTGGAATTTCCCCCTTCCCCCCCCCCCCTTTTTTTTTTGAAACTCTAGTACTTCTCTAAAACCACTTCCTGATTTCTTTATTCTCTGCCAACACTCATACAAATCCACATTTTTCAATAAACATTACCAGTGTACATGATAGACAATTTTTCCTCAATCTAGTCTTGTATTCATGCATACAGAAAAACATTTTCCTATGAAAAATACTTATCAGTAAAAGTGAACTTAAATGGTTATACATAGATGGAGCACGCACCTACTCAAATTCATATATTTTAATTGTATAATAGAGAAACAATGGTACCTGTCACTACTATTTCGTGCATGAAACCGTGACTGCATAGTGACATGGAAAGCCTTGCACCTAACACCTTAAATGGAGCTACAGAGAGTCTGGAGATTTAAAAAGTTAGTGATGAGCTTACTSTAAGCTGAATTTATAACTAACTAATTCTTCACCTCCTTAAACATCAGCCAACAAACAGTACAAAAGGCAGCACTGTAGAGGTAGACTGTCCCTGTTCAAAAGGGAAAGCTGGTGGCAGCACATCTTTTGAAATCGCAAGAATTGCATTCTGTGTTTATACCATTTTGAGACCTTCATGCTCAGAGAAAGGCTTTGAGGCTTAACCTGAGACCAGCTGMGAGAAAGAGCTGAGCCCTGAATGCTTTTTTTATCTACTTGTTCTRTTGAAACTTCTTTTTGTGCTTCACTCTTCCTCATCATATTCAGTTAGTTTAAGACCTGATAGAATTCCTCTCTCAGATGAAAACAACCCCAAACCCCCTAGCCTTTAAAGAGCAGTTTATGAGGAATCATAATTCCTGTATCAGGAATATAGACAGATGAGAGATCTGGAGTTCTTATTCAAGAATATTTGAAGAAGGTGGGAGATAATTGTTAATTAGATCTAAAGTCTTTCTTTTAAGGGGTCAGATAAATTTGAGGTAGATCCATTTAAATCTTAGGACGCTTTAGTTAAACCTTTTTCATTTCTACTCAGTATATGATCTATTTTTTTCCTGGCATTGGAACTTTCATCCTCAGAGGTGGAAAGAAACAAAGAGAATAACATGTCTTTCTTCTTATTTATATAGACATCATAAAAGGATTAAAGGTAATTTGGACTTTGAGGCTGACAAAAACAGACTTCATTGCAAAAAGCTGCTTTTGATGAATACAAATGAATTGACATTGGATTTCCCAGACTGAAGGAAAAAAAAGAAAACAACAATACACTATGCAAAATTACTTTGCCTTGTTTGCCTCTGAACTGTAAACTAAAGTACCAACACTTCAAATTGGCCCTCTGTTACTGGAACAAAAAAATAATTTCTTTTTTGACACAATTAGCCTTACCAGAGACATTCTTATTTGTATTTGTTCCTTAATAATTCATAGCGCTTACCCATTCAATAAAACATTGGTTTGTCTACTTTCCTCCACTTTAATATTCAGTCTGAATCTCTTGCCACAGGACAGCAGTGTGGGAACATCCAAGCCGTGAGTGCCAAAAAGACAAATAGCTCTGCAAGATGAAAGCAGAAAGCAACCCAGTGCCTCAGCCTGCTGTTCGACTTCCCATTCTTGCTACCCTTGCTCCATACCTATTTCTATGAATCATGTAACTACCATAAACCTAATCTCCCTAGAGAACAAGAAAAGAAAAAAGGTAGTAGGTGAAGGTGTTGATTTTCTCTACATCAAAAAACAGGGTGAGAGAAGACAGAAGTGAAACAGAGTAGTTAGAAAGGGAAATAAAGAGCCTGGGGAATAAGAGGAATGAAGAAGCAGCTTTATGGAGACTTGTAGAGTTACTCGTGGGCTGCCTGGCCACAATGCCGGCAAATTCAGCCACATGTTAAGCTCATACCTAGGTGCTTCTGATAACAAAGCGGCTTAAGAAAATGCTGACTTTTTGCTCAGCAATCTGACTTGGAAGACAGCTGTTTGTTAAAAACTTCCAAAAAGATGTGTGAACCAGCCAATTTTTCATTCAAAATAAAATTGTTACCAATATCTTCTCACATAATGTTCCACTGGTTTGCCACACAATCTTTTTGTCACTAAACATTGAGTGCTTTTAATATTCATATGTTTGTTGCCTCATCTAACATGCAGTTTACTAACCTGGGGCAAGAGAGATCTTTAAGTGTTTGCACACTATCTAGTGCCAGAAAGTCTCAGAAACCTAGCAGCTTTCACAAAACAGTCATGCTTCCCTCTTGCAGCCATCTTCCTATTTATCAGTGGCCATGAAAGTGCTACAGAAAAATCCCAGTGCCTCTGAAATGTTATATCAGAGGTGCACTGGGCCAATGAGACAAACCTGTTTATGACCCCCAGGATACGCAGAACTTCAAACTGTGCATGTTACCGTCCCATGTCTATTTTTCAGAGTGAATAGTGACATTTAAGCTATATTTAGCACTGTATGCATAAAACAGTGTTACTCTAACCTCAGAATACTACCTTTGAATTAGCTCAAACAGCCCCAGGAGYGTGGCCTTTAGCTGCCCACCAATGCTCTCCACACCATTACATTTTACATTGTATTGCAGTAAAACATCACCACCAAGCCTCCAGAGCAATGTTACTTGCTGAACCAGGAAATTGAGCTAACCACCTGGGGGGCCTATTCTGCTAGAGCTCATCACTTCTATAATGCCCAGAGACAACAAAAGCCTAAGGCAGGGAGGAATCCAGACTATTTTAGAAGTGGCTCTCCCATCTGGCAGTAGCACATGCCGAGCTAAACATACACAGTGGATATGGCAAAGAGGATTCTTTACTGACAAGCTCATCAAAAACAACATTGATATAACCACTTTGGCTATTACCTCAGAAAGGGTGCATCCAAGGCACTCCACTCATGAAAGTTAAACAGATGAAAAGAAAATTATTTGTAAATATCTTCACAGATGTGAAYATTGGTGTGAAATTCCAGATGGAGGCATTTGATTTTGAAGTTTTGGGTCACCCAACAAGTTCCACAACACATAAGGCAGTGGAAGGATAGTCARAGACAGATAAACAGCCTCTGCTCAATTCACACTCATATGCAATATTTTCCAAGACTCTCACCTGGCTGCACAGAAGTAACCTTTTACTTCAGCTGCTGCGGCCACTTCTTTGACCTAGAAATGAGATCCAGTGCCCTGGGGTRTATAAAGAGACCAGGCAACTCAAGCGTTCACGTGTGCATATTACCAGGGAAAATATTCAGTTTCCATCACTCCTTACACAAGCTTTACACATGTAATACTGTCCCCAGTTCAGTAGTCCTTTATGGWTTTCAGATTCCTACATAGTATTTATCTTAAATGAACGCTTCTATAAGAAGTCTTCAGATTTTCATGCAACATATGTTCAAAAAAGTATCCAAATATCCCAAAGAAGATGCAAACCAACACCAAAGGAAGTATAGACTCAACATTTTGCATAATCTCTCTTGTATAAAGAAGGCAGTCTGGCCAATAAACACACCAAAGAACATACAAAATACACTAAACTCATGTTCATGGCAAATCACATTTGCCAGGCACCACAGGATGGGCAACCTGTTACAAAGAAAGCTTTTGGGGAGGAACTGAAACCACAGTGGGATTTATAACAAGGTTAGAGCATTAGCCCATCAGGTCAGAGGGAGAGGGGAAGGGGTGCCTTGGGGCAGTGCACCGTGCACAGATAGAAGCGTGAGGCCGTTCTTCCTCAGCTGCAAACAGTTCAGYCTAGCTTAACTCCTCCTGCTTTCAGTGTCCTCAATGGCTCATTTAGCAATATTCAAGTTACCTTTGCCATACTATGTGACACAGCACAAACAACTTGTATAATCCCAAATTTCCACCAGAAACGAGAGCTACGTCACCGAGTCAAAGGGCAGCAGTAACTGAGTCTCCTAACATTTGTATTTAATAGCATCTTCCTGAACCTCCTACCAACACAAACAAAGGAAAGGGCTATAGTTCCAGGGAGAACATGTAGTTGCTCACTTTAATCGCACTAAAATATCTGCTTTTTTTTTTCCTTCTTTCCAACAATAAATTGAGCTGTAATGGTTGCTAGTTATTACAGATCTGTGGTTTCACTGCTTAGATAGAAGTTGTTACTTTTATCAGTCTCAGTTCAATGAAGATTTGTGAGAAAACCGGATGAAACAGAACAATGCCAGAAAAAATGAAAATGGCGTATCATTCAGAATAGGTTAGTAACCCGTCACTCATCTTTTCAGAGCTGAACATTTATGTTTGTTAAAAAAAACCCATAGCTTTCCAAAAAGCTGAGATTGCAAATTCACCTGCTGCCATTATCATTAGAAGGTTTCAGCAAAAATTTTCAAACGTATTAAACCACCGACTAAAGGTTGGCTTGCAAAAACAGCAAAAGGCAGATTTGATAGCCTGAGTAGCAAATATTTTTAATTTTCATAAATATGTACGTGACATGAAAAGAAGGCTCTCACTGCCGTGACACACGGTGCAGCTGCTATACTTGAGTGCTTGCGCAGACGCTCCACAGCAGCCTCTCGAGCCGAGGGAGGCAGAGGCAAGGGAATATTACTGCCCTTTGCCCCAACTTTTCCATCTTTTCAAAGGCAAAAGAGTAGAAACTACATACCCTTTTACAATGACTAAGATTTCACATTATAACYGTTACGCAATTAGGTAATTTTCAATGATTTAAGTATATGGCATCAGCTGACGTCAAAGAAAAGATAGGAAAAACTGACTAAAATCTACCATTGTCTGGAAACTCTAGAAAGGCACTAACATTTGGTACAGGGAAAATTTTTTGCTACAGAACTAAGGTGCTTCACAAAACCCTCACATTTCTGCAGGCAATATTTCTATTCAGCACTTGAAAAAAATCTAACTAGTATAAGATGAGAACACCACATTCATATTTGCAAACTTTTTGCTGTTGTTGTTGTTGAGATATTTGCAATGAGGGGGCAATTTTAAAGGCTCGGGAAAAACATTCCTAAAGAAATGAAAATTAATACTATTTTTGGTTAGAATGCATTTAGCTTGTTTGTCTTAGTACCAAACTTGCTTGCCTATAGACAATATTGTGATGAACTACATCCACTACAACTTCACATCACGTTGCAGATGTTCACAGCAACAGCTGCTGTCTGAAAAATCAAGACGTGTTAGAATGAAAATAAATGAGGTTTTAAAGATTGGGTCCATCCAGTACTTTTAAAGATAATGAGTTCAAGCTCAGAAGAGCTTTTGGGGACTATATAATGTAGTTGCTCTCGCTAAGTTTTTACAAGGAAGTCTGAATTAGCACTCTGGCTAAAATTATCCTTGTACAAATCTGCTTCTTGCTATTCACCAAGCTCTTTTCAACGTTACCTCTTTATACTAAATGCAACAAGACGACAGTTCAGAGAAACCCAAAATTTAAGTTTGACCTAGAATCTTTTTTTTTTTTTTTTGTAAGCATTCCTTCAAGTTAAAGATGAATTTCCCATGCTGTGCGCAGAGCCTGATCGATACACCTAAAACACCTAAAACGCACCTGTTGTAGCTCCTGCCAGTGACGGGTTTATGTTTGCAGCCCCAAGCGTTCGTCCATCAGAGCTTCACCCACAGCGACCCAGACAGCTTCCCGCAGCACTGCCAGGGCTCAACGCACAGCTGCCGGCATCTCCGAACGCTCCCTGTCAGCACTGGGGGCACTTCGTCCCCTTCTCAGACCTCTGTCCCCATGCAGCACCTGAGAAACCAGCACTCACACAGTGCTTGCTAGCAGGGCTGGGGTTGCTAYGTGCATGGTGTTCCCAGAGCAAGCAAAAGCCTCATCACTGCTTTGCACGTACTTTCCACTTTTCTAACCAYGTACACAAATTGCATAGCATCTGGACCTCCTAAAACTGGCTGCAGCAGGCGCTGAAGCCTTGATGTCACTGACTGCTACTGCTTTAGCTGCATAAAATGCTCTCCAGCTACCTTGTCCTTAAGATTCCACAAATACTACTTTCAGAAACTAAACAAGCTGGCAAAAGCTAAAATACAGACAGTTTTAGATACAGTTGTGTTGCCAGTTACTTCCACTCAAAAATCAGAATATGAAATAATAATTCCAGTCTGGCCTGTGCTATAGCAGTGAATGTGTGTATGGGACTCAGTGATAAGTGGGGCTCATGGATCACACAGGTTTTAGTGAAATATCCCATAAGAGCACAAGGCAGTTTCTCCAAGTTTGTGTGTAATTAAAGGTGCTTCCAAAATACCATTTTGCAGCATATACTACAGCAAAGAAATCTAACCCTCAGTAGTATGATTCTAACACAAACCCATGAGAAATAGATAGTACCAGAAAAATGTAAAGAAAATCTTACATGATGTTTTAAGACCTGTGATAAATAAGAAATAAATGAAGGTGACTCTTCTATTGACAGAGGGCACACTTCAATGCCAGAGCGCTCAATTGTTCTCAAAGAGGAGTTGATTTTTCTAATATATCAGATCCAGAATAAAAGACCATCTTTTAAGGTCCCGTCAATATATACTTTTAGAAATAGCAAAGAGAGAATTGTGAAATACTTGATTAACCATCAGCTGACTCTCTGCAGAGACTGGTTTAGCATTTTCAGAATAGTATGAGGACTAGAAAGATGCATCTTCTTGACAGCAGTCATCCAACTATTCACTAAACCAATTCCATCATTTACGATGACTATTTTTAATGAAGATACCTCCTTCCTGCAACACATACTCTGCTGAAGTAAAACAGGGGGAAGGAGAACAATTTTTCCAGTTCTTTTTTGATGGCAAAACTGTATCTAAATTATCAGCATTCAGGAAATAATGGTGATGAACTGTACTTTTGATATTGTTAATAAATGAGAAGGAAGGAATGTCCAAATATGCTCATTTTATCTTTTACATTCTGAATTAAGATCTAATCAACTACACACAACTGCTACAGAATAACTGGGAGGTTATTTAATGAAAATTATCCATTTAGGTTTTTCAAATTCTGTTGGTTTTTTTCCTTCATCTGCATGAACTTAGACTAACTGATTTTAGGCTTTTCCATGAACAGAAAAAGGAAAGCAGGGAATCATCTTCTGAAGAGAAAAASTATTATTTCAAGTCGAGGAAGGCTTCCGTATAACACAGATTCTCTTAGAAATTAAGATCCCCAATCTGCTCAGGCTCAACCTGCCGAGGTCTGCTCAAGACTGGACAAGATAGTGTCTTCAAAGCCAAAATCACCGCAGGCCTCCACTTTGGCCGCCACACTCGGGGGCCGCAAGCTGCCATACGTGTTGGTTATGCTTTGCACCAAACAAGAGAGCAAACACTAAGCGTACAAACAGACTGCTTTACTGGGCACTGTTTGGTGAAAATAATCTGGTACACGCTAGCACTCCTTCCCAGTAAACTTKTCCCTTGCAACAACTGCTTTGTGACATAGCATAGCCTCTTTGCTTTGGGCAAAAATTATCTACTTTAAGGATAAATTATTTACTAATTATGTYGTATTGGATTCCTTTCGTGAACTAGAAAGGATATTTGGTGTAAAATAACATTGYGCTCTTCGAGAACCCCTGAGAAGCCATTTTGAAGCAGGATATTGCAATGTACTTGCAGTTTGCACTGAGCCAGTGTGGAGAAGGCCCTGGGGAGACCCCCAAAACAGGGCACGTGCTCCTCTGCAAAACCTCAAGCAATGGCMTCTTCCTGACCACCTCTCCACTGAGGGCACGCAAGACCAGCCAGCTGGCTAATGCCCAGTGTTCGTAGACAGTTGACATTTTAAAAAAATAAGCTGTAGCTGTCACATTTCTTCTTCCATGTGCCTAAACCCCTGTGCTCGCAGTCTGCCGCCTCCACCTCCCTCCTCCAACAGGGGAACGTGCAAAAGCCTTCATTTGCTTTGACTCAAGATTGCACCACGCAGCATCTCTGTTATCCCTCCCATCCAGCAAGGACACAGGGTACCATAATGTAATTTGAAAGCATTACTGGCCGCACGAGGTTCTTCCTTTCCCCTCTGTAAGGGGTTTCAGACAGAAGGCACCGTCGTTACCAGCAGAGCAGCGCAACGCAGTCGCCTCCAGTTCGGAAAGCAAGACAAAGTACTCTTTTCCGATATAATTTGCAAAGCCAGTTTGGAAGCAACGGTTAAAACTCGTGATCAGATGAGCAGTTATCTATCATTGCTTCTTTAGATTTTATTTCATTTCCTMAAAATATTCTCATAGGGACATAGCATTATAATTAATAATTCTAGTGTTTGTTTCTTTGGCTTTTCCTCGTTACCCTTAATACCTCCCTGATAAAGTTAGTTTAGACATACTTGGATAAGGATATTCTGTTCCTGATGAAGTTGGGTGAAAGCAAAATAAAGCCCTCRATGACATAACATGTGCTTTGTAATTCTGGTAACAGTTTTGCTCCACAGAGCATCTGCTGGACGTACCTGGGAAAAATGCTTCATAGACACACAGAACCGTACAGGTCACCAAATAGTTTCCTGCAGACCCTTCAGGTTTTTTCTTCTTCTTACTTTTTTTCTCTTTTTTACCTAAGAAAAATTGCAGTTGTCTTCTTTAACAGGGTTCAAAGCAGTCTTTCTGGATCCCCATTSACAGCAGTATCAAAAAACTGAGCATAAACAGCACAAAAACCAGGACTAAATTGTCCAGAGTCACAGAAGATTAATGATGAAGTAGGGATATTTTATAACTTTTTCCTTGCACTTGGCAGTGTATTGTTAGAATTTCCTCTGGCAAAGTAGCAGCCTCCTAAAACATACTGAAATTAAAATAAAAAAGTATCAATTTACTGAAAGWAAAATTAGAAATTTAGTTATCCACAGAGCCTATCTTCCACTTCCTTTTTTACTCCAACCTGGTAATATTCCTCGGAGAGGGACCTACAGGCATGCAAATACATGGGCAAGTTTCTGCTMTCGTCCCTCGGCACTACCTACTACCAAGAGAAGAATGGCGCAGGAGACAGCACTACTCCTCAGCTATGCATAAGACATCTACTCAGAGGCTACCTCYCTGCAAGTCCAACCTGTTTAAAATTTGCTAGAAAAGCTCTAGCCTGATCCTTTTTTATGGCTTTCTTATTTGTCATCATTATGTCAGAATTATGTTAGTGCAGGAAAAGAATGCAGATAAATATACTTCACTAACATTTTTACAAACTGATTTATTCTTGTAGCCACCTCTGTTCTGTGACAAAGAAAGGATGATCATGGGAGTTAAAGAAAAATATTTTCAAAATGTCTATTCAGAAATGAATTTGTGTTCTGTGGATTATACATTTTTTACTTTAACATTGCATGCAAGAGAAGATTTTGCAAAAAAAATTAGTAYGGTTTCAATGTAATGGCTATTACTAGGCAACTTTGATTGTGAAGACTTTCAATGTGCAAGGCTTCCCAAATGGCAAGGAATTTTGTCAACTCTGTTTTACAAAAAGGAAAGCTTGAGCACTGGAAATGTAAATGCTTACACTTCAGATGCTACAGCTAGTTGCTAGTAGAAATGGAAATACAAACTCAGAAGACTCTAGTGACCGTTAAAGTGAACATTAAACCTGTGCTTCTCTACCTCCCTGCATAGTACAGTCACAGTGCTTTGCACTCAGTCAGATTTTGTGAGGAAATAGATAACACATGTATGAGAAAACACATGCCTTTAAACAGTGAAAATGAAGCCTACAATTATCAAAGTGCAGGGTACAAGGAGAGAAAGGAATTAYCGCTCCTGTACCTTTTCTCTCCCTTGTGAGGGCTCCGAGGCCATTTCCCTAAGGATGTGTCCTTCACTATACAGGCAGACRCCAAACTCAAGCGATCCCAAGGCCACTGGTAAGGTAAAACAGCTCAGCAGGCAAAAGAAGTAAGATGACTTCCCAAAAAGTATCATTCAAAATCTTGATTATACCCTAAAAACAAAGGAAATGCATTCTACTTCTTTTCAGATGTAAGTAGTTCAAGTAATGGTGGCASAATGAAGTGATTTAATAACAATTTAAGGAAATACAAAATGTAACTGAGTTGTGATTACTTGGAAATGTTTTTCAAAAATTGTAAAATTCACTCAATCTGCAAGTAGCTCACATAATGGCAGAGAAATGAATGTGAATTAGCAACAATTTAGGTAAATGCCTGGAGATTGAGTTGCGAGTACTTTGAAATCTTTTTGAAATTGTAAAATTCAGTAGAACAGGGGTTGGCAGGAAGGCTAAACCACTTCCTTGGCTCAGCTCCCTGCTGGGAACAATCATTTAATAAAAGTATAAAAACTATGAAACATTTTGAAATCAATGTGTATACTCTATGATGTAGAAATCTACATATCTCATTTACATACATCTATATACATGCTTAGAAAAATAAGCTACAAGGAAGCAAAAACATACACAAGATGTCTATTGACATATTAAGAATTTTTGCCTCTGTCTCTCCACAGAAATGTTACACCAAAATGTACCAGTCAAGCAAACTCTTTAGAAAATGTGGTTTCAAAAAGAGATTAAAAAAAATGCTAGTAGGAGAGRATGGAGGAAGGAGATGAGAGATTTGCTTTTCTTTCACCCTTTAGTTCAGTACTCAGTAACATAAATTTCCCAGATTTTTAAAGTATYGAGGTCCAGTCATTTCCTAAGGAGATCAGAAGCTACTTCAAGGTGATGCTTCAACTATCAGCCAAGAGACATTCTAGAAATCAGAAAGCTTTTCCAGTAGCAGATATAAAAAAGAAGAAAAATATCCAACGCAAGTTCCCACCTCTTCTACATTTTAAACATTTTTAATCCTCTTGCTCTATTTAACTCTTAGGAAACTGCTTTTCAAAATAAGCATATATTCCTCTGCCATACAAATGAGTGTACTGAATCGTGATAGCTGTGGAAGAAAACACTAACACTGTTGCTCTTACGGCTGCATTGAACCCTGCTGCAGATATGCATAAAGACTGTATCCCCAAACRCTCCCTTCAAGTTTCACAATCAGTATAGCACAGGATTTTCTCCCTGTAAGAGGAAAAAACTCAGAAGCAGACAACAGACCTGTTAAACAAATTCCTCCTCCTTCACTTTTGAACTCCTTTTAGAAGCACTCCTCAGGAAGAGGTCGAAAGAGAGCACAAAGCTCCGCCGCCTAAGATAGGAAAAGCGCGTGAGCAAGAAATTATTCAGTTGCAGGAAAACAAATATTTGGTCCTTTCCAAGTTCTGGAACAAATCCCTGCAGGAACAGCCACAGAAAATAGCACTGGAAGTGACCTTGAGATATCCAATTGCCTGCAGCCACTGAGAATCAACCATATCACAGCCATTCCTGACAACCTTGCCTATTTTATTCTCAAAGACACATGATTATGGATACTTAAGCARCGTATTCTGATGACTGACTATAGTTAGAAAGTATGTCTATGTCTACCTTACATTTCTCTTGCTGTCATTTGTGATTATAATTTCTTCTAGTTAACACAGAAAATATTTTTATTTCCTTYTACTTTTACAGGTTCTTTTAAATGTTTGAAGGTCTCTAGCAGRTCTTCCTATAAGTCATTATTTTTCYAGCTAAGCAAACCTAATTCTTCCAGTTTTTCTACAGAGCTGGCATATTCCAGACTCTGGCACAAACCTGTCCCCATATAAGTTTACAGTGGCTGGCTYAGAAGCAGCAACGTGAAAGCACAGAAGCGCTTATTCCCAGGGCTAAGGAATTGGGCTGCAATGCCAATACTCCAGGAGGAAAACAACTGGGAGTCTGGACTGCCTGCAGGAAGCAGTGTCAACTCGATTTTTCATCAAAAGCTAAATGACACTCCTCAAGCAGAAATGGCAGATTTTTTTTCCTCACYGGTGTGAAGAAAAAAGTCCAAAAGGGAACAAACAGGTTCTTCAYACTTGGAAACACGTAGAACAATGAGAGGGGAAAAAAAAACAAAACCCAGGATTTTCAGTATTTCTCCACGACTTTCTAGCCATATGCACTGAAATGCTTTGTGTATCTATTCTCATTCATGAAACAGGATTTGTAAGAGYAATCATGAGAAATTAATATATTAGGTTTTCAAATACTTAATCAGAACATAGAACTGTAAGATAAAAGGTGATGAAAATATATTACCGCATTGTGCRATTTGCTTTCAAAAAAGCTTTTCTACAACTACATGTTCAAATTGGAGATACAAATAAAATGAGCTAATTTAAGTAACTTAATAATCCATAGCATATACACAGAAAATCTCCTTTAGAGACACACTGTACTGTTCTAATGGATTGGTAGCTCGCCCGTTTCAGTGAGCAACTGCCCATGGTATAATGATGGTGATGCTCTGACAGGCCTGGTGATGCCAACAATTCACGTACAGTTTGTGAATTSTGATCGCTTTTATAAACACACTGCCTTACTGGTTGCATCAAAGTAAGGTAGCATGGRAAAACAAGGTCTCTGTCGTTCCTTGTCCATCACAACGCCACGGCAGGGATCTGGCTGAGAATCTTGATGGAGCCTTTCCAGCTGGTGAGAGAGAACCACTCCAACCTCAAGTGGTTTCTAACTAAAGCACGACATTTTTTGGCTATGTCTAAGTGGCAGGATCAGTGCACTTCTCAGCACACCTCACGCTCTGATCTTGGGAGTCCACCAGAGAGGTAGGTACAATTTGCACTGTTTCCTGATGGCATGACCAGGACTGCCACAGAGACTATGGAGACCATCTCTCTGTGTGTGTGTGTGTGTGTGTGTGTGTGTGCATGTGTGTGTGTGTGTGTAAAGATATATATATGTATGTATGTTGTATCTTAAAAATACTTCTCTATTTTTTCTGTCCTGAATCTGGGCAAGACCTCTGAGAAACAGTAAGAACCAAGGTATTAAATTGCAAAGGCAGGACATGGCAAATTTATATTTCCTGCTGAAGCTTTAACTCCTAATAGCATGGTAGTACTCAAATGCCTGTGCAGGATTATAGAGCATATTAGACAAGCAGAAATATAGCTGCAGAAATAATGTCACTTTACATATGGCATGATTTCTGATTTGAGAAATCAAAAGTTTAGCATGAGGAACTCTTAAAAAGGAAAAAAGAAAGTGTTGTGCTTATGACTCTCTTTTTTCATAAACAACACTGAAATAACTTCTAGTTCATTTTCAACTACTAAATTACAGTGCAGAGGTAATAAACCCTCTTAATTCGTGCATAAGCACAAACGTGCAGATTCCCTTAGGACAAACTAAAGCATGAACAAGAGAGCTAACGACATTTGGTGGCAGAGGAACTTGGTTGAATCACTGATTTCTGAGATGTGAGTTCTAAATYGAATTTTCATTGGAGTTGAGTTAGACGTTAGAAAGACAAAAGATCTCCTGAAAGTTCTCTGAGGTTTTATAAAGTGAGARTAAATGTAATGGCCTATCCCTTAAACTGACCTCTTACAAGGCTTCTCTTTACTTGTTCAGAAAGAGATAGTATTGCAGCGACTCCATTACTTCGCCATCTTCTGCTTTGCTGCCGATTTTGACCAGAGGCGAGCAATTCAGCCAGAGAAAGGGAAACATTTATGATTTGATATGTTCCCACAACAGCTACCRTATCAACTCCCAGGGCTTCCCTCTCCCTTCTCCTGTCATATTCACATATTTGTGAAGGTCAGGCTGCATGGCACAGTCTTTTTGCTCGCTCGCTCTCAAACGCGCATAATGTCTCTCCAAACAAAATCCTTCAAAATTTCTCTGTACAAACTTGTCTGGAGTATAGCTTTGTTTTCAGTAATGCTGTGTACCCAAATTTGGAGACAAAACTGCTTTCACTTCGGAGAACTTGCTGCATACAGAAACATCTGCTAGCATCAGAAGGAAAGTCCTCTCAACCTGGAGTATCAGTTGAAACATACTGATGGCAAATACAAAGCTTTTTTTTTTTTTTTTTTTTTTCCCATTTCCCTTTTTGTTTGTTCGCTAACTCTGGTTGTAGTGTTGCAGCCCATCAGGCCATTTTTCACATGCACTCCTGTTCTCCTCGCATTTGCTTTTTAAATTAATTTATCTGTCCTAAAGCTTGCATAAAATTTTGGGGGCTTAAAATAAATACTACAATTACTAAAAAGATTCTGAACAAAACTTGGACATTTGTAAAGTAAGACAGGCAAAAGTCAAAACAAACAAACAAACTGTTGTAGGTCTCTGTATTGCTATGTTACAGCTGTCGATAGCTTTAAAAGTTGTATATTGTTTCCTTGTTAACACTATGGCTTTATTTGCATTTCAAGTGTTATTGTGGGAATTTTTTTTTCAATTTAAAACAGCAGCTCAGAACGCATTCAAGAGCATATTGGTCCAAAAAAGGAGGAGGATGCTGGCTGTTGTCTTGCTTTTGTTAAAAGATTGATCACCTCACCAATTGTTCAGGTGATGATATCTCTTAATGCAACTGGAGCAATTTCTTATCAGTCRCATTCAGTCTGAAGATAGTCATTAGGCAGAATTTATTCCTCAATTAACTGGCAGCTCATTCACCACAGAACTTGAGGATTTTACGAATTTCTTTTTCTATTTTTTCCCAAATTCCTTCTCCTAACACAACTTTTTACACACCCCAAGAGCTACGACAAAGATCACGTGTGAGAGCGCTAAATAATATTCACTGATGAGATGCAAAACAAAAAAAAAGGGGGGGGGAGATGGACCACTTGACATAAATGCTCATAAGATTAGAATATAATTTTAAATATAGTTTCTCATTGACTCTGTATATAAATGTCAAYTCAGAGACGTTTCTGGATGATAGATAATGTGGTAACAGCTGCATCATTAAGGCTGGCAACCGTGGGTAAAACACTGACACTGCTCTCCTCCACCTGCTGGTGACTTGCACACAATTCTGTCCATATGGGATTCATACAAACAGACGAAAACRCTGGGAAGAAAAATAACTTCTAATAGCTGAATTGGTTAGGTATTTGGCTTTGCAAAATATTTTTTACCTGACACTCCTTTACTGGGGAGACTGCTCATTTCCTGAACTCTGACATCCTCAGTTTGGACTACAGCGAGGTAACAACACAGAGCAGTTTTACAAAATACTTGTTCCCATTTTGAAATTGGATCACTTTTGGCTGTATTCCTGGCCTTTTCCATTACTTTTCTGGAATTAAAAAAAATATTTTACACTAGCAAATACCGTACAAAGAGTTAACTTTGGATATTTAAAAAACTCACCAAAACATTATTTTAAGAACCAAAATAAATGACAACCACGTGGCAAYGAAAGTGCCATCTTTTAATTTGACGCTGGATCGACAGGTTGAAGATTCTGCACTTGGTCGTTAAATAAAAAGATTCAAGCAGGGAAGAAAGAGTTAAATATGACTTATGGAAATAAATATGCATCGCATTTTTAATTCCAGCAATTAATTCTTYATGAATAATCTATTTCCTTTTAGCACTGAATTTCCAGCAATTTCTTAGAACTTCTTTAATTCTTCTGGTTTTACCATGAACCAGAGACTGCAAATTTGACTGTCGAGTTTTTCCACCCTCGCGCACCAATATATATAAAGGCACAATACCTTTACCTGCACACACTATTTATCTTCACTTAATAAGACGACGCCAGAAACTTGTGTCCTTACAGCTGTTAGGACGATTCAGACCTCAGAGCCGTTGCAGCGGCAGCGCGGCGAGCTCGCAGGGCCGTTTCTGAAGCCCGGCACGGGTCGGCACACGGGACAAGCCGGCCTCTCCCACCCCCGAGAGCAGGTTTCCCAGACTCGGTATAAAACACCTACAAGAAAGGCAGGAGCGTCCAGGAACAACCACCAAAGGCCAGTAGTCAGGGGCAAAAGTCGGCGAAACGGACTGGAACAATTTGAGCTCTCAGGAAAAGAAGTAGAGATCTTTCTGTGTAGGTTTTAAATAAAGGCTATGATTTGCTYTTTAGTTTCCTCTTAGCATTTGCTCTGAGTTAGAATCAATATACTAGACTCAAAGTATGAAAAAATCTTCTCACTTATTCCCTCCTTTCATTTTTTCATTCCATGTCTAGTATTCTATTTTTCTCCGTGTAATTTTCTTTCCTTTATAATCTTTACCTTCATTTGTTTAAAAAAAGGCAAAGGGTGAGGGAAAGAAAAAAAAGAAAAAAAAACAACAACAAAAAAAAAACAGCCAGGATACCAGCTGCATTAACTGTGCCCTGATGGAGCATATTCATGTCAGCTGTCGCCTCGCTGCATGGCTGATTCTGCAAATCTTTTCTCATTTGAGAAGTGCCCTGAAGTAAACTTGATCCAGCAAAAGCACTTTAATGCATGAAGTCAATAGAGCCATTCTTAGCTTAAAGGGAGCCACAAGCCTTAAGTGCTCTGTTACTGGGGGGGCCCAGCAAAGGGGGACTATTCATGACAGTAAAGTGCTTTCTAAATTAAATTAAAACATGAAAAGGCCCATTAGTGTTCCAGGTAGGGAGGGCTCCGTGTTAGGGCCACGGAGGGGTGAATTCAGCATCCCTCCGTGCTGCTGGCTGGCAGCTCTCCGCGCCCGTGGTCTTCAACCATCGTGAGGATGACAACAGAAGATGAAACTTAAAAGACACTAATGGCTGCTCTTGCAGTGCTTAAATATTAGTGATGCACAGCGAGATAAACCACAACGCATCTGCAGTACTCGCAGGCGGCAGCTACTACTACAAAATATCYAGGATCCCTCAACATTTGCTATAAAGCGCACGCGAAATGCCGTGTGCAGTGACGAGTTCAACAGCAGCAGCAACCTCCCCCTTCATCGCGGCTGYCGTTCGGCACGGCCGAGGCTGCTGTTGGACACCGACTCCGGCTACGAAGGGTGCTACGGTAAACGGGTTACAATAAACCAGCTTGCTTTCCCCTTGCAGCGCTCTTGCATTGGACAGATACCTCACAGCTGAAATTCCTCAGCTCCAAGCAAATTCATTTCCCCTACTTCTTTCTAAGTAGAAATACCAAAATTCTACTCGGGGCATAAAAATAAGTAACATCTTTTTGCCAAATATGACATAGCAAAAATACAAACTGTCCAGTCTTTATGGTCCTCCAAACATAGCTTTAACAGGTAAGCCCTTTGTACTGAAAGTATCAACTCTTCGCTGGAAGAAAAACAAAAACGATGGCACGTTCCAATTTTCTAAGGCATTCTCAAGGCTAAAATTACAGAGGTTTTTAAGGCCCAAGTTTTAAGACCCTGGGGTCCCTTGCTGCATATTGATCAAGAAATAAATGGGATYGTTAACTTGCTAGCAAACATCACGAGAAGCAGTCTCACGGAATTTCAGGAAATCAATTTCGCGCTGAAACTACTTCTCCCCATTTTACAGAGAGCAAGACGTCAAGGTCTAGATCAAACCATCTGAGGACCTGATGGGGAGTCACAAACTCCGGAGTTCAAATTCCAGGCTGCTCTGGGGCCAGCCTGYGGCCGTAAGCAAGAACCCAGACTCTATCCATTTGCAAACTGGGAGTACAAGCCTGCAACACTTCCTCACTGCTACACCACGAGAGTTAAAGCGTCCAACCCAATCACTTCAAAATTGGTTGAAGTTTTGCTACCAACTGAAATGGGAGCAGAACAAAAAACCAGCAAAGGCAGAACACTTGGGATGTGAAAAACGCAAATAATGACTGTTATGACCAGGTAACATAATACTATAGGTTGCTATATTTCCTCTTTTATAAAGTGTGAGTGTGTGTGTCCATGTATACATATATATGTATATTATATGTATGTGTATATGTGTATACATATAGATACATATATATGTATATATATGCATGTTAAATAAGCACAGGAAACCTAGATCCTGGCTTCTAAGCCTGGTTTGTTTTTACCTTCTGGCTGTAAACATTGCTCCAGTCATGTACTGGGACTAAAAGGGGGCTAATGAGTATCTTGCAATCAAGCAGCGTGCACAAGCCCTATCTGATGGGCATCATCTCCTGGTCTCGTCTGTCAGACCTGGACTCTATCTATCCTGGTCTATCATCTTCCAAGGCCTGGACTGTGCCAGCAAGAGACATATTCTGAGAGGTTTAGCCAGCATTAGTTAAATCCTAGCTTTGAGAATTATAGAGAAGTAATTTGTGGGTTTCATTTAAGAAAATGGTATTCTATTTGTTTTCGCAAGAAGTCATATTTTAGTCCTTTCTTCTATGAAGCATATAAGTAATTCACATGTATTTGTGCACAGAATCCTCAAGTACTCTTTACAATGGAATTGAGGACAGTATCAAATGACTACACTGAGAATTAAAAAAAGAAAGAAGGAAAGGAAAAAAAGACATCTAGCAATATTATCATCTAATCCGAAAGTGACTCATATCAGTCTATGCTCAACACTGATAAAAAAAACATGTACGCTAGTAAATTTTAAAGTCTAAAAAGCAGAAACATTTAAAACCATTCATGTGAGTAGTCCCCATCCCATTGAGAAAAAATAATTCTAAGTGTTCTGAAACTATAATTCCTCCACAGGGGGAAAAAAAAAAATCATTCACTAAAAAGGAAACGCTTTATATAATCTCTTCCAAGATCACCCAGCCCTTTCTCTGCCTACACTAACGTGCCCTTAATTTCTTTTACAAAAGAAATGAAATAGCCTTAGGTTTGCAAATGTCTAAGGCTTGCCATGGGTGTTGTTAGAAAAATAATAGTACCATYATAAGTATGTTTTCAGTAAAACATCTAAGAGTGAAAACTAGTCAGCCTTCTGACTTGAATGTCCCAAACTGCAGATTTCATATATTGGACAGCATTAACTACTTGTGTTAGATAAGTATATGCAGCTACTTCTGTTAAGTATTTGCATTCTTATGTCCAATAGCATTAACCACTGGCACATCCATTTTTCCCCAAAGGAAGATTCCATTGAGATCTGCATTAATGTTGCTAACGGTCTTCAGGATGGACAGAGTGACTTAATGTACTAACACTGCCCAGGACAGGATGAAAAGTGGCTTTAAAATGTCACTGCAGGTCCCAGGTAAAGCCAAAGCACCACAGGGCTGCCCTATCCCACCTGCCCAGGCAACGGGCTCTAACTCCAGGTTATAAAAAACAGCCTGAGACAGACTGCAAGAGGTACCCAGGCCACATGTGAACCCAGCGCAGAACCCCACATATGGTGGAGCCTTCACCATCTTCCTTTTAATCTGTTCTAGCAGCGCACTATCCTCCCCCTTTGCATCTTTTCCCCTGATGTTTCAACCAAGTCTTCCTGTGATCTAAGCCTATTACTTCTAAATATCACACAGGAGACTGTTATATCTTGTTCTACCTATAGACACAAATGCCAATTACTTCTTGACAGAAGTCTTTTGCACGGAGACTGCTGTCAGGCTCAGGTCTTCTCCAGACTGAAGGTTCCATCTGAAACCATGCAAGGGCATTTTAGGAAAGCAAYGTTTGAGGGCTTATACTAAAATCCTGGCCACTACATTTTATCCATACCAAAACTAGGTTTCTATATGCAGGCAAGCTGGCATTATGATCTCAGATCATGCAGGACATCAGGTAGTTCATCTGGAGCTTGGAAATAAAACTACCTTTTTCCATAAAAATGACTAAACTAATTTCACTTGGAAACTAGTAAGGCAAGAAACTGACACCTGAACAGAAAGTTTGACTTTTTTTTTTTTTTTTTTTTTTTTTTTACAAAATGCTAAAGAAGGAAAAAAAATGTACTTCAGAAATATATAAGAATATTCTCATTGCAATTTGGGCAATGTTTTCTTGACATACAAGCACTCAGATATTTCCAGAAATAATAACTAAATGAAATAAGCACAGGCAGCAGAAGTTGAAGACTAAGGAAATTCTATCTTTTTCGCTTTTCCTGCACTTACTACTCTTTCCATTTGACCTTCTACCTTTGCGAATCTTCCAGTCTGATTATATATATATAAATCTATTAGCACAGAAGTGGACAGCGTACTTTTAATGGACAACTTCCTGGTTTTGAGCTATTTTCACAAGTCCCACACTGTACATTAACAGACCACAAGAGGAAAATTTGGCCTGCTACCAAGAAATCTCTCACATGTTGGGTGCACAGAGAAGGAGAAAAAAATAAAAAGAAATAAAGAAACAAAGACATTCCATATAATGGCTGTTGRTAACAAAATTTCCCAGACTGACTTTGCTGCAGTACTGTCTTGGGAACCAGCTTTACAGCTGGTGGCTATCTGTTCGTCTGCAGACAGGTCTCTGCAGAAGTGTTCAGCTGCTCAGGATACACACAGGTGGCACACATTTCTGAAGTAGCTTGCATACCTTTAGTGCTAAGTCTCCCAGTTTGGGAATACTTATGTTACGGTATTTGAAATTTCCTTAAGCTGAAAGAATTCGCAACTGGGGAGATCCAGCTTGTTTCCGGCCTGCTCTATCCTTAACCCATAAGCTTGCTAGGAGACAAAGATCACATTTCTGTTGGACTTTTACTACTGCACAGAAAGTACTGATGATGGGTATTTTTGAAGGAATTAATACATAAGGAGATACTGAAAGAGCTAGTTAAGTAGAAAGCAACTCTCACCTTCTCGGGGGTTCTTGAGGAAGCAGGGAAACACAAGACAAAACAAAAATTGTTCACAGTTGAAGTGAATAGCAGAGAAAAAGGTAGACTTTTGTGTCTGCTAGGTGCACGGTCAATGTTATAGGGGAAGACGAACAAAGAAAGTCTTCTGGAGCCTCAGAAGATCTGATATATTGTACATGGAAAACAAAACAAAATGGGCAGCTTTGGTTTTSAGAGAGTACTTCTGCTCTACACTTAGAGAAGAAGAGGAAGCCAATAATTATCATAATCCTAAAAGCCTACTTGGAGCTCTATTCACCAGTGGAAAAATTTTATTCTGCTGTGAACAGCTGATACCAATGGAAGCCTCTTTTTGTACAAAAATTAACCGATGCTCCAGAAATGTTTGGCTTTTACCACCACTGGCCTAAAGCCCCACAYGTCTCCTCCTCTCGCTGCTGGGCTGTTTCTCTACTTGCAGAGA
Source organism: Rhea americana (assembly GCF_003343005.1). Lineage (NCBI taxonomy): Eukaryota > Metazoa > Chordata > Aves > Rheiformes > Rheidae > Rhea > Rhea americana. The sequence continues at coordinate 817,078 of NW_028186779.1, forward strand.
AGTCACCAGAGGAAGCTTGACTGCYAGTGAAGAAAGGGCAGAGGACTTAAGCTGTGCAAAATAATTCCAAATAACGAGTTCTGCTCCATACTTACAATGCCTACTATTATCCCTTCACATTACAGTGTTTTTAAACATACATATTATATATAATATTATAATCCTATAACAACTGTCTTAAAATAGACTAGTCAAGTTGCATATTAGAAGGAGTACTGAGGAAATTACTTTCTCATCCACACATTATTGTTGTCTCTTAGTCTCTCCCAAAGAATCTTATTCGTATTTCAAAGCTGGTAATAGCTGGCTTATAGTTGGTGAAGAAGGCAAGGCAAGGCAAAACCACAATATGCTAAAACAGATAAAAATTGTATATGCATTCAGGTTTCAAAAAGGTAACTCAGGTTACCAAAAGAATTGCGACTGGTCTTTTGTTGTACTTTGCGTTTTCTTATTCTCCTCTTACCCTGCTGTAAAAATAGTAAGATATTGCAAAATATATTGCAAAATTCATAGTAGCTTGCTGTCAACATGTGTATGATGATGCAAGATAACTTTTAATATTTTGACAGAAATACGTTTGTCTTCTCTTTTCACTCCACACAACTTAGAGCTCTTACATAAGCTCTCTGAATGGTACCAAGACTTCRTTAAAATATGTTACAGCAGCACTTTGAAATTCTGATACAAGATCCAAGTTTTGGCAAGGCCTCCTCTTAGGTCACTCTTCCTAACTCTCAAAAGTCAGTAATTAATAAGTGCAGAAAAACAGAATAATCTTTTGTAAAAAGAAAACCACGAACAGCAACATAGACTATTCTTTTCACAAGCCAACAGTGGAAAACGCATAAGGTTCAGCRGGGAAATAAATTTATGGGAAAATAAACTTCCATTTCTTTTCCCTTTTCTGTATGGATACAAAAAATTGTACTCTGAAGAACAAAATGAGTTTAATTTATGAAGTGATATGGATAGCATACTCTTCCTGTGGGAAATCCTTGCCCAGTGATGTGAACTCGACCACTCCAGCAAAGAACTGAACATACAGAAAACAACAACCTAAAGCAGGAATTGCCATTATTTTTCTGGACTCTCGGTTTTACATATAGAGCCAATGCTCCGGCCAATTTGCCTTTTTCTTCCCCCCCCCCTCCCCCAAACTAATGAGATCAGCAACGTTGCCTGCTCTCACAGACAAGAGAGAAGACTCTCTTCTCGCTTACGTTAAATAAACAAGCAACCTTTTCCTGTTGCATGTGAGAGGTCTCCCACCTCTCACCATCACACACTGGTGAGCAGTGGGATAAAGGAGCATCTAGCTGTAGGCTTAATGCTGCACCACACAGCAACCTCTGCATAGGCTTTCAGATAGCAAAGATGCCATGTGCCCAGATTGCACKGGTGCCTGAACCATGGTGACGCTCTGCTGCGGCTGGAAGTGGGACCTGGGCACAGGCAGAAAATGATAGAGTAGGAGTGGGAAGGAGAGAAGGGTCGCACTTTGGAGGCAATAAAAGCAAACATCCTAATATGGCGCCTGTCCAACGTGACTGAAAGATGCCCATCTGCTGCCTTTAGAAAACCCTGCACTCCAAAGAAATTTTCTCTATTCCCAGAACTGACACGGCTGCAGTTCTAGCCATCCTCTCCTCTCTGGTTCTCAAGCTGACAGGGGCATTTCCTCAACAGCCTCAATCAATCAAAATACTTAGTTTCTCAGAACTAGCAAAATACATGSGCTCTCTGGAGAAATTCTTACTAAAGTTTTGTTGTGCCTCACAGGAGCAGAGACCATTAACCCAGTAGAATTGTACCAAATTACTTGCGAGAACCCTTTGATACAAGATACTACCCACATGGGACAGCTTCAAAACCCGTTTGAATTATGAATTGAAATGGATTCCAATACAAATCTCAGAAGAGAGCCAAGGCCATTTTTTAAAATCAAGTAAGGCATAACCTGCCATTCTGCTATTATTAAGTTTTAATCTCATCATTTATTTTCAACAGATGTGGACCACTCAAGTACCCACCCCACTGCCTACCACTTGTATATTCTTCTGCTCATATGCTTGAAGGAAATCCATCAGGAGACCATCGCTGTACTGCACAAGGAATTTATTTTTCTTACTGAGGTTTACAAGTCTATTTGGTGCATTTATCATACAAAATAAGTCTTCCGCAAAGACTTTCTAACAGATTTATTGCAAATCATTCACAAGGCTTTTTACTGCAGCTCTAATACMAGTCTAGTATTTACTGGTGCTTAGTGACATTTTACCTTGTTTTGTAGAAAGTAGAGGACTGGAATAAAAACATATGCCCTTTTTAAAACTTGCTGCATACTTCATGGTTCTTTTGGGGAGAGGTAAGGGGTGCCTGCTCCAGGCACTTCATCTATTACAACATCGTACTCTTCCTCTTCCCAACGAGAGAAAAGATCCAGTTATTGGCAGGAAATTTATAGCTGTTGACCATGGTATTCCAAAAGATCAGAAAAGGCAGTCTCTGAGTTTTAACTTATTTCCTAAAGAGGCACCTGCCTCCCCACAAGTGAACAAAGTTAGAGAGATTTGTCAGAACCACTGGAATCCTATCAAGGCCAGGACTTGATTATACTCCCCTCAAAATCCCCTGTCATGAATGAATGGCTTTTCTTTTTAATTTCCCTCATTCTCTGTAATTTCCTGGCATTCTTATACAGAGGTAGAGGCCCCAATGGCTCATAGACATAAACTCACGCCAAAAAAATTTTTTTGTAAGAGGGCTTGAATATGAATTGCTTTCTCARAAAACATTTAATGGGAATGGGAACACTTGTGTCAGCAAATATTCACCACCAGGACAGTTTTAGGCTGCTCTTGGAAACACTTTTTGTCACAGATAGGACAGTAATAAGAATAATTAACATGCACACTATTTTAATATGACTTCTTGGCAGGCCGATCTAAAAATGGTGTCTTCATTGCCAAAATTATATTGACTTACTGGGAGTAGCTAAATAAAGCAAAGATGAAATGAGAAGAGGACTGCAGAGAACAATTTCTATATCTATATTATTGTTTGGAACGAGTTAATAGCCACAGATTTTATTTTATATATTCTATATCTTATTTTATAGATGACAGACACAGTGATTAATACAATACTAAAAAGCGTTTACTTGTGAGACATGGAACATTAGGACCTGAATAAAAGACACAGAAAAAGCATGCTTTAGTCTGTTCATTCACAGAATGAAGTGATATATCTGGAAATACCAAGATGAAATTAAAGAAAAAAAAAGAATAACCAGAAGAAATATGTTGAAAGACAGACAGAAAACTATTGGAARTTATCTTGGGGAAGTACTGTCACCTAACACTGGAAAAAGTTGAGTTASATTTGACACCGTGCAGGCAGAAGTACGGTGTGAACTATTCCTGAATTGCCAGGAGGCTAGGTAACTGCTTCTTAAATGCATTTTATAATTAAGTTTATGAGAAGGTTCTTCAAGGGAGCTTCCTCTGCAGGCTGTGGAAGACTACAGTTTGGGTACGCGTCTCTGCAAATCTAGTCCTAATTTTCTGCGTAAGATGAAAGTAACAGCTAATGCATTTGGTAAAAGTAAGCAGGCCATCAAGGGTCACAGGTTTTTAGAAGTTATGTTAACTGTTGTCATCATTTCTGATGTCATAATTTGAGTGATTTTACATGAGTGAAGTTTTCCAAACCCGCTAGGAGAGGGCGAGTCCCCTTTGCTGCCAGTTCAGGCTCATTCCTCTGAGACTAAAGTCTGGCTCATGGAACAGCTTGGCAGAAATGAAGAGTAAAATCCACTACCCCAATATTCAGTCTATATGACTTATATGGCTTAGAATAGAATCTTATCTCTTCTTTCATTTCTCACTCAAAACTATTCAAATCTTCCTAAGAAATAGTTTAACTTGACTTAACCATGCATTCAGTTATGTACAGATTAATATGCATCTATACCCTATGTTACTTGTTGATAGTATAATCGTTAGCCTTGCTACGCTTTTTAATTCAGTTCCATTCAATTAGACTTCACACTGAATAATATTTATTCTTGCTACCATTCTTGATGGATGGTAAAACATGACTATGTGACCTTTACATAGTCTGGAGGACTTTTTTTTTCTTTTAATATTGTGAACTTGGTGATTGTTCCAGGAGACACTAAAACACTAAAAGGCAAAGGTTTCTATTATCAAAATGGGCAACAGGCTCATAAAATACTAATCAAGCCCCAAAATGGACACACAAAATATAAAGTTTCAGTGAACCAGCCATAAACATGAGTGTTGAAGCTAGATTAAATCTGGCATTTTCAGACTCAGTGTAAATGCATCAGTAGTTTATGGGAGATCTATGAAGGATCTGGAGATGAGGAGAGATATTTGATGACTTAGTTTATAGGGTTTCTTTATCTAAAGAGAGGATCAGCCAAAAAAGTTATCTAATAGGCTGTTTAAATGACAGAAGAGAGGAGAGATTTAGGGGCTATTATCAGCACATGTATTCAGTGCRGGCTTGAGTCTAGCTTCCCAGCATGTCCAAAGCAGGGAACCACGCTGCCCGTGCTTGGAAATTGCCTTCCAGGTGCTAGCTGATCTTTCTACTAAAGACAGTTAGCATGGCCTGTTCCTCTCTGTCTCTCTTAGGAGATACGGATGTGAAATTCCCTGCGGTGGAATAATAGTTTCCAGCTGTTTGGAGAAACAATGGGGAAACTGCATCTACTAATCCACGTCACCAAACAGCAGTTCTGCCCAGAGATGGAAAAAACCTGACAACAGCATTACAGGTCACACAGTCCAGTGAAAACAATTAAAAAAATAAAGAATCATTTAGAAGAAATCGCTACAAAGTCTTAAGAGCTGTTAATTAACATCACAGTTCTTCAGTGAAGCTACAAACCAGCTGCTGACACAAAACAAGCTGACAAACAAAAAMACCCATGGTTTTTAGAGATGAATTTCTGTTTGCTTATCTGCCCACTGGTGTTAGAGGAACAATTATTTAGCTGAATGGGAGCAGTTTTTTGCTCTGTATTTATACAGCAGGAGGCCCTAGAACAGCTGCCTCCAGATTCCATTATAACACTATTTGTATTAGCAGATTAAGTTTACTGTATTCATGTCCCAAACGAGTAACAACAGTAACAAGCTGCACTTTCAACATTAGGCAGGTCAGGTACCCCTTTTTGATTAGGTATAAATGTGCTTAGCTGTAACAGCAAATGAGATGCTCTGCACTTTAAACCAATCCACCTTCGCTGCTGCAATAGGACAAAAAAAATGACACAATGACATGCTTGCTATTCCCCTAGACAACTCCACGGGCTGGATGTGCCAAAGCGATACAGGAAATGAGCAAAATCAAACACCAACAAATCAAAAGAAATAGGAGGTAAGAGAACTAACTATATAATCACAACCAGTCAAAAGCTTAACTAGTCAATTTTAAGGACATTCCCCTCCTCTAACCAGCAATCTTGAAAACAGACTTTTCACACTGCTGCTTTGAGATGTGCATACTGGGTTTAGTCAAGATCAAAAAACTGATACCTAGCCCCCTGAACTGTTCTTATTTTTATGTCTCTGCTCAATGGAAGCTCTAATGATTTTTGGCTAGTAGAAATTCCCACTGGGGCTACTGTGCAGGTATAGTATAATTCCTATGGTACTATGTGCTGTATGCAATTAATGCAAGAAAAAAAATACCTGAAAAGATTTTACTAAGAGTTTCAGAAAAAAATTATGAAAATGGACCCCACTCTCCCCAAAATAAAAGCCACTCCCCCGCTTTTACCTCTCTCCATAGTGYGTGGAGAATATTGAGGACACTATTAGTCTGATGATATCCCAGCCACTTTAGACTCTCTTCCCCTATTTTCTCAAGCCTCTCAGTCCTTCGGATTGTGAGRAGGAAAATACTTGAACCTTGCCTCTGGAAGATCCATATTTAATGCCGGGTGATTTTCATAGCTCCTTTGGTGCCCTGATCACGCGTTCCACCAAAAGAGCAGCAGGGTACGCAGTCCTTTGAAGGAAGACTCATCTGCCATTCGCTAATTGGGTTGTTGAAGCTAATGAACGGGGACAAAAGTAGCTTGGAAAAGACTTCTCATTGCTGTACTACATATTGAAATAAGTGGGATGTAACTTGAGCATTACAGTAACTACTTTAGTTCAAGTGGAATGAACATTATTCTCCCAAGGGAGAGGGAGTGCTGGTTCAACTGTATGTTTCCTATTCACGTAACCTCATCGTTATCATCATCATATATCCTATAATTATTTGTGACCCATCTCTCTCTGCCCTTTTACTGCTTGAATATGACAAAAAACAATCTGTAGATGCTAAAAGCACATTTCYCTAATGTACATAATCTCAACTCACTTGGATGACAATGCAGGCTCAGAAAAACCTCGAGTCAATTGAGAGCATGATTAATCTGATATAGAATAACTCACTTAAGTAAAAATCTCATATGTGGGTGTAAAACTACTTTATTAKTATGAAAAATGTAAATGGAGGTTTAGCCACTAACACTACTTCCTGAAATGACAGCAATTCTGAAATCTGTTTTGACAGAGAAGTAGAAGTTGTCCTGTAAGTTTACAGAGCTATCTTTCCACAAATTAAGACAGAAGCTAACTGTGGTCTTAGAAAGTGACTTTATTATTAATAAACATCAGGCAGATCCTCAAATATTTCAGCTGCTAAATGATTGTTTCCCTATCATTAGCCTCCRCATGAAATAGATATCTTATGCAAATGGATCCAGACAGAGGATACTGAGTTATGCTTTGCTATTTCTAAAACACATGTTAACATGAACCAGCCTGGTATGTCTGCTATTCAGGTTGACGAGGTTTTCCTATAATAAAAACAGTTATTTACACAACTATGTAAACATCTTATATCAAAAAAGCTTCTTTTCAAAAAAAGAAAGATGAACTCACTTCAGCATTCATAGTGTCTCCCTGTCACATAAGGAGAACTGAGCAGGTGGGAGCTGCATGATAAGCTTCTACTTTGTGCAAGATTGGGAAAATAACAAAAATATCCCCCTAGACTCCAGCAATGAGTCTGGGAACTACTATCATCTGACTTAAGCTTATCTATTGCCCTCAATGAGTGAAAATGGTGGCCACTCACTAAAGACTACCTTGACTGCACTTTATCAGAGGAGCACTGGAAACTGACTGCTTTTTCCTACCTGCACTGATATAATTCTTTCGATATTTTGTGTTTTATTTGGAAGCAAGCAAGTCTATCCACATAAATTCACATTTTAAGACCGATATTTTCCACGGGCACTTGTGTATTTGTTATGCATTCTTGTTTTGCCATTTGGTTTTCTGCCAAGCACGTGAGTTCCAGAGGACAAATGCTTCTTTCCTTAGATTGGACTAATTATTAATTGGCAACCTCGYGGCGTGTGCAGAAGCTATTCGACAGCTCAAGTTCTCTCAAATAAATTGCGCTAACACGTAGTTTCTTTTCTCATGGCGTCCAATATCCTCAAATTGTGCAGTAATTGATGAACTATACCTTCTAGTATACACTGTGTTAATCCATTAAAATCGTCATTAATGACACAAGAACAGGCTTTCTTTTATATAGTTTTGATGAAAACAACTGTCTGAGCACTTGTTTAAGCTTTCTGGAATATTTGTTTGGGCACTGATATTGTCCATGGTGGTTGCAAAGTTCTTCCCGTGTGAAACAGCACAAAAGAGACTAGAAAGAGCGTAACRTATGCTAAGGCTATAATCCCCCATTAGGCTGCATTAGTTACARAAAGAAGCCTTCCCTTTTTATGAAGGAAAGGAATCTTCCTTTTTAGAAAATTAACAGCAGATTTTCTCAACACCTGTCCTATATTGAACAGTTTATCTCACTTTCAGGTAAAAAATGTCTTTGCAATAATCGAATTCACTCAATCAATGTTAGCAATAATATTTCCTAGTGTAGTCTGTCCCTTTCATTACTCATTTGCCACACACGTATGGATACCTCGGAAAAAGCAACAAATCTATAATTTAGAGAAAAAGTAATCTTTCCCTTGTAAGCGACCATTACCAAAATACAGAATCTAAACAATRAGCCCACTGACTGCTGCATATCAAACCAGTGCATCCCAGGGTAAGCAGGAGCAACAAAATGGCTATTAGAAGGCTCATCTTGTAATTACAAGATACTGGTTACTCAAGATTAAAATCCTGATTTAGGGTCTGTTCCTGTGGGGGCAACCTTAGAGCGTTCAGTCAGTTGTTCCTTTTATCCATCCTTCTGTCCTCCCTCATCTGTTTACGCGCCTGCAATACTATGGACTATCAGAATTTCTCATTAATGTTGGACTTTTAACCTAATATCATTTTATGCTGTTAATCAAACTTGTGATCCTTTCAGGCCAAGAATGGGTCCCTTCCCATTTAGCTCTGGTRGATCAAGTTGTCTTTGCTCAGATCTAAGGGTTATTTTGAAAACTTCTTAAGGTTTCTGTGATAACAGTATACGAATTTTCTCCTTGATGTTTCCCAGTTTCTTCTTCGAAAGGCTATCCAACCTCTGCTGCGGTTTGAACAAGTGTCCCCTATTGAATGTTGTTAGCATTTTAATCACCTTATCTCAGAAATTTTTCTTTTAGTGGATGGCTGGCTTTGCAAGTTTCCTTTAGAATAGATCTTGAATATATCATAATACTCCMAAATTTATGTGGGACAATCAAGACTAAGATTATTACATATAGGTCACACAGGGCATAGTGAAGTAAGAGAGAAAAGAGAATATTTCGTTTAACRCAATAAAATGCAAGGCTCAACTAAAGAACATAATCCAAATCTGGATCAAACTAATTACTGCTTTTCCATAAACGTTACAGCAACATGGAGTACAATCACACAGTACAAAAAGCTGCGAATCTCTCACTCAGTAGCAAATCACTTCAAGTTAGACAGTTATCATTAACATGCTTCATTATAAAGTCACTTTACTGAGTTGGAAATTCAGATTGTTTCAAGTACGCTTCCAGTACGCTATACCAAAGGAACTCCAAACCCGGGAATTCAAACACAGCTGAACGCTGCTTCAAAGCAACACCTTCACAACTCCCAGGATTTTCAGCACAAATTTTGCAAGGTGGAATAGAATGTTTCTTTGGAGAAAAAGAAAAAAAAAAAAGAAAAAAAAAAAACACAGAAGCAACCCTACCCAATATTTATATCCTGTAATCATTTGCTAATTTTCTAAGTCTTCAGATTTCTTCCTATATTCTCCTCCTCTCCACAACAACATAAGCATCCCACAAGAATTATAAAGCCACTGTAAGTTTACTTTTATAGTCCCAATCTACTGACAAATTTGATTTAATACCAAAAATGGCCCTATGCACAGCATTACACACACTGCAAAAATCACTGCCCTCCCACCTGTACATCTATAGCTTCTGTAAGGCCCATTTTGCATGCATTAGAGTTTAAACCTCTGGAAGTCATTTTGCAGATCGACTATTCTGCTGGTGAAACAGGATTTGTGAGCAGGACTGTTTGACGCATGCTGGCGCTGATCTGTAGCTCATTTATTGTGCAAATAAATAAGCAGCACRTCTAAAGGACATCAAGATAACCCTGCCAAACTAGTCTCAAATTACAGTGGCAAGGAAGCAGCATTTCCCCAGGCTGGCTCGGAAACCAGCAGGCGAAGGTGCTCTCGCGGTGGTGGAGAGCGACAGCGGAGGGCTTGGGCCGGGGCAGGGGGAGGAAGACGGCCACRGCCGCCTTTGCGCTTCGCCATCGTGTGCCCTTTTAATTGCTAAGCAGAGATTAACTTAGTTTAGCAGCCCAGCCAGAGACACCTGCTAGGGATAATCTGTGTACTGCTAGATGCCACCATTGCCATTAATTTGAAATGGTGACTCCAGAGAGCAGATAACTTCAGTGAGACAAGGGTAAAATGAGAGGATGTGTCATACACAATAACAATTTTATTGTCAACAATAAAACATGACATCTGCCTCTTACCACAAGAATTTTATCATCACTGTACTTACTGTCATTCTGTATTTTCATAAGGATCAACATTAAAATGCATGTACCGTTGTTTCATTTTCAGCTAAATTACCATTCAGCCAAATACTTAGTTCTGTGGACTGCTCACTTCTAGTGCCAGATTCCCTTTCTACAGCTACTGGCGCTTCTTGGGGGTTGGTTAATGTGCACTTTTATAAGGAGAGGAGTATTCAGCCATCCCACCCTCAGTAAAATAACACTTCTTAACTTCTCTTTACTACCATCCTGGTTCTAGATGTTTCCTGTCACATAGAAACAAACCAGTCAGTGCTAACACAAAATTATCAGAGAAGCATCTATATAGGGAGGAAAGAAGCATCTATATAGGAAACTGTTTGATGATAAAGTAATTAATATAAAGGTAACACCTTCTGTAGGTTAAATTCCTTTAAAACAGACATCTTGAGCTACCGTGTCCTGTAGCTACCATTCAGCATTCTGGGTTATGAGTGTACACAATGTCAGCGCATCAAAAATAAAGGTATACTGGTACATAAACCAAGAATGATGGCTTACAGGTATAGCAAAGGCAATAATTAGCATGACTACTTGAGACAAGATGCCGTCAGTTTGCATGCTCCCGTAACTTGAAGATGTGGCAGGCAGATATGGTATTTGTCACTGGCGGGGGGGAATCTAAAGCAAGTTTAGACGCTTAGTCACTAAGCCTTTGAAGAGCCAATTTCAAGTTGCTCGTGACTTCTACAAATCTTTAGCACATAGAAATTGGTTATTGACTGAATCTTCCTTTCCCCTCTCCTTTTTAAAAATGTTTCAGCTGAAACGACCAACTACTTAACAGCGAGACTGGGAAGCATGTCTGCTGCTTTGAGCAAACRAATCAGTGCTGCTATGATTTGACCAGAGTTTTGCTGGCAAGAGGGTATGACGGAGGAAAGATCAGATGTGGCCTGATAYAGGGGGGAAAGGCAGCTGCTATGCAAAAGCTCTGCAGCCACATTGACATAGAAGCTGAGACRAGGCTAACGGATCCCGCTCGCAGTGGGGCAAGTAAAAGCTGCGTAAGATTGCTAGATGGAGACAAGGAGCTAAAGAAGGAGGCAACGACACCCAGAGAAGAGCAAGAGCAGTAGAGACCGAGCCAAGAACAGAGAGCAGAGCGGACAGGGAAAACAGGAGCAAAGCTATCTTCTGCTCTGTTTCTCTCGAGCACTCATTCAAGTACTTGTGCTTATAGCCAGGTTAAAGGAAYATGAAAATTGCTAAGTCAAGCACTAAAACATGCTGAAAGTTGCACTGCTCAGGTGACTCAGTTTCTGCATCAGACTCTTCTGTACAGCCTGTAGTTAACATCATGCTACTATTTTTTACCCAATATACCTGCCACAAGCCAGTCACCTGATGGCTTGCTGACTGTTGACTCCTCGGACTCATTACTTCAATAAGCAGGATGATGTTTGGTGAGAAACAAAGGAAATTGCAAGAAGAAATAAATAATTTCATGTTTAAGGAAAATAAACATCTCACTGGAGAACTATAGCTGACTTCTTCCTGTGAAGTTGATTTCTAACAATACTTACATTAGATAGTATTCATGTTTGCACTCCTCTCAAACTTCAGATCTCATGACTAAAACATTGCATAGCTTGGAAAGAGGGCTTAATAAGATATTCATCATTTTCCAAAATGAGAGACAAAACTAACCACCATTTCTTGGATATCAAATTTTAGAACTGTTACTTTTTGGATATAACAAAGCTCTGCAGGATTAGTGTAATAAATACCCAAGATGCCCATGTTTACAAGCACTACATCAAAAAAATATATTCCCACTGTATTTTTAAAAACACCTAGAAATATGTAATAGTGTTTTTTTTTTATTTCAAATGTTTGAAGAAATTTATATGGTTCTTTGCACTTCAACATTCCACAGCAAATGACAAGGAACAACCTTAAGAAGYACCAGTAAAACTTCTTTAGTACCCATGACATTGCACATTGTCTACCTAGGTGTAACATCAGCATAGTAAGAAAGATTTCAGTCCTCTACACAACTCCTTGACCCTGGCACTGATCCTGCAAATCTATTTCCTTTAGAAAGATTTAGCAATTCCTGCCTATGATATTTACTTTCTCTCTGCCCTTCAAACCTCCCCCTCACACACACACAAACACAGAGGTTTCTAAACATAGCAGAAGACTGGAAGATTATCAGGCTAAATATAAATATACATATACAAATATGTAAAATATATAAATATATAAATATAAATATACAGTGAATCAGGTTCAGCATTTTAATGCCATTAATTGCCAAAAATACAGTATTTTACATTAAAAGTTAGAGACCCTTTCAAGTATTACTTCAGACCATTTGTGCATTACAATAATCGAGAAGATTATTCCTTTTTGACCAYTATGTGCTTCAAAGGCCTAAGACTCATTCTAATTTGATGAGTCTTATCCTCACCTGCACAACCACACATTAAAAAACCTCTAGTTCGTAATTACGCTAATGAAACATGAAATCTTCAGTCAATGTCCCCACAGGAACARAACTTTCAACTTATAAGTATCTTATTACAGTGTAAAGCTACGGGGGCTCAGGAGAGGGAGGGGGAATGAAACATTCCCCGTTCCTGTTCAGGCTACGGACACCAAACCTCTGAACAAAACTGCCTATGATAACTTCATGTCTGYGCAAAACTAAGTGTAAGACTTCTGAAGCATCAGAAATATCTCTCTGAGAGCCCAGTGAAATACRAAGTTCTGACTACCTTCAGCATGGACAGAATAGCAAAAGCCACTAAGGCAGGCAAATGAAAATCGTTGTCAGAAAATAACGTTAGTAGTAAACTGTACTCAGGTACGTACCACCCAACACAGAGAGAAGCAGGGAAGCAAAAGGAGAGATCAAGGACAGGTATCACTGATAGACAGAAACCTGGCTCTGGAGCATGAGGAGGCCACCGAGCTACAAGGGGAGATGGTTTGTACCACGGTAGCGAAAAGAGCCCTGTGCCGAGAGAGCGAGYGGTTGTGCCTAGCAGACACCACTACTCATTATCGGATGAACAAGAAAGGCGAAAATATAGCTAGAGGAAGGAAAGGAGGTCATGATGCAGAGAGCAGCAGTGAGGGTTGTTTGCCTCTGACAGTGTTACCTTACTTTTATAGGTGATGCATGTAGGCTGGCAGTGTTTGGAAAAGAAAATCATGCTCTTCTCTTAACATACAGCACTATTTGTGGACACCGGCATTTGTCAGCTGGCCCTGGCACTTGCAGTGAATCTATGGTGAGACATGTCATGTTCCTAGAGCGATGTACACCTTCAAAATAGCAATACAGGTTGTGCAAGCACAATTTTGCATTGCCTTTATCAGGCAGCTACCTGACTTGCACTACTTGCTTTCAGATAACTCTTCCAAAGTCATCGTGCATTTTTAAGAGTTACTAATAGGATAGAAATTTGATATTCCTGTAATTTATGCATCTCCGCAGCTTTTACACAGTATTTCTGCAATGCATGTATATGATGCATATTTAGAGCACATAATTTCTATTTATCCAAAGATTGCAAGCTCTTATGAAATAGCTTTCCTGAAAAATAGCTATATTAATGGTTATATCCATTATTCAGAAGTTCATAAGGTATATGCTTAATTTGACTTCCAGGAAAAAARCTTCAGTCTTCAAAACAGACTGTGACAATAATTTGTGCAAATATTTATCACACTAATTTTAGATTTTACAGCTTTTACAGGATTTTTACAGCTACATTATTAATAGGGGTAAGAGGGTAGGATTCTGTTCTTTTACAAAAAGAACTTCTTCCTCTCTAACTTTTTCTATCCACAGTATATCACAGGATTACAACAGATATTAATTCACCACTTTTAATACATTAGACAGAGATATTAAGAACCAGCAGGTTATGTATTCATTTCTTCTTTCACTCCCAACACTTTCCTCCTGCATAACATCCTCCTCTCTCTAGAGCACCTGATATGTGCATGAGAGGTAGGAAGCCCCAGACTGTTTTTTACGCCTGCAAGATCTGCTAGGATAAACACACACACAAAAAGATGTTCTCTATTTCACAAATCCAGGTATAAAAAATTCTAGCATTTCTAGTGTCAATCTGTATAGGGATAAGTCATGATATAGAAGACCTGAAAAGTGGCAGACTGGGATTTTGTTTTTCTTTATCATTATGTCATGTCTGACGAGATTTTTTTTTTTATTTATTTATTTATTATGAAGCTCTTGGGAGTGTTCGCAGTTAAAGGAAGTCTGTCCTGAAGTGACAGAGTATCTCTAGACTGGATCTACTGCCAGCTAGACAAGTTCATTCTGATCTGTTCCTCCAGTAGAAATAATAAATAACCTTTGGSCCTGCGTAGGGTGGAGGTTGCAGTAGTTAATAGCTTCCTATCAGCATAACCTTGAAAATAATGGTAGAATAATGAAACTGAAAACAGTTCAAACTAATGTATCTCTCAGTAGCTTCATGCTAAACAGCAAAAGCTGTAATAAGAGCACTCAGCAGAGCACCACAAACAGCTGAAATATGAGGAAAAAGATCTAATCAATAGGTTGCCTATTGAAACAGTCAAAACCAAAACTATCTATTTTACTTTTTTTTTTTTTTTAAACACTTGACATTGGGCTGGCATGCCAGCAGTTGAGCCCAAGTGACTGCCATTAGCATCTGCTCTCATGCACAAGGAATTCCCTTTTTTGGCTTATTTCCACTGATGAAAATACTCCAATTTGACAGCTTCCCCTCAGCTCCCTTAAGCTAACAATTATCTTTCAGATTTTGGTATATTAGACACGTTAAATGCTCTGCAGAATTCTTGTCGTCTTTTTTTTTCCCTTTCTCCAGCTAACACGATGCAATATTAATGTATTTTTCCTTTTTCTCCCCTCAAACCAATAAAGTTTGACCCTGCACCTTTTTTCTCCTTAAAAAGTTTTACTGTTTCATTGTTAACTAAATAGTATTTTAATCCCTAACCACTGCTGCTGCACCTCTGTCTCAGCCTTTTTGCATCTTTGAAAGTCTGAGTGTAATACCATCATCATCTTCACGTATCAAAAGCAGTAGGTCCATGTTCCAGTCACTCCCAATTGCATTTGAACTCATTTTAGCTAAGGGAACTTAGCAACAGTGCCATGTCAGCAGCTTTGCCTTATTTCTGGGAGCACTGGGAGTTACGTGATTTATGAATATAAACTCTTTATGGCTTTGAAAATGCTGCTTTAAAGCAGCATATCTTGACTGTGTTTGTCCAACACTGCTCTTCCTCTCCTCCCTCGCCCCTCTCTCTCCAGCTTTTCTTTTTTTTTAAATCTGTCATGAATTAAGGAGGCTGGCTTGACAGGAACAGGAAAAGTAAGTGTACAACAAACCGTGCTCAGTTTCCAGTAAATCTATGATATGGGCCAATAAAGCAGAAAAAGTTCAAAGAAAGACTGAACCTATCCTCAGCTGGCTTCAACTACTTCCATAACTCACYCTTGTGTGGCTAAATATTGCAATACATAGCGTGTGCCCCAGAAAGTCTCGCATCACAAACTGATCTCATTCTCCTAAATATTGCAAAAGAATGAAAAAAATGAGGTCARATAAGTGACGCATTAAAGACCGACTTTCTCCTCCTCTTCCTTTCCCCAGTTACTTTTGACATCTTTAGAGGACTTTGTCCTGCAAATCACTCAGTAAAGGAAACTCCGGAAGGATGACTGGCTGGATTTGGTGAGAAGCTCTTATGTTATTCTTTTTTGAAGTATACTCCTTCCTAAAATTAGGTTCTTTTACAATACTTTCTCCTATATCCTCTTGAGTGGAAGAGCTGAAGTACAGATTACAACCTTAGCATGAAAATAAGCAGATAGGGACATTCAGGATCATAATAGTTTATCGCATAAGCTTTCYTCTGGCATTTTCAGGGAACAGACATGATGTAATAAGAAACGTATTAATATCTCTCACTTCATTTTATTGTGCTCTTTGATTGCTGATTTTGTAAGAGTCAAAACTCTACTTCAACTAATTCCTGCTAAAGCTAATGCTTACCCCTCTATCACAGTATTTCTGTACTGCAGACAAATATTGCTAGAAAGAGCGGTTCCACATCAGGTTTCAAAGATCAACATCAGCCAGTTTTGTGTGCAACTGTTCAAATGCAAGGCCTATTATAATTTTGCAAATTTATATTCCATCATTTTGGTTAAACGTGGACACATGGAATAAAGCAATGTGATAAACACTTTATAGAGAAGAGAAAGAAACTAGCAGTAGTATTTCCTCTATTTATCTACATGGAATTGAGTGACAATAGTATTACTCCACAATAACTCCTCTCATTAACAGTTTTATATTATGTTTACACTAGTGTATCACAATTCAAACTTCTGTAATTTTCTACTTTTATTCACGTGACTAGAAAAGTGTTCTTAATACAGATGAACCCATACTATGCATGTGCATGTAACATTTATTAAAAACATCTATTATTTAACAAAAAAGATCATCATACATAAAATAGCAGCTCTTTATAGCAAACTGGGTTGTGCAAATACACTTTACAAAATACAGCTGAGGGTACAGATTGTGGGATGATTAGTACAACTGTAATCTCAGCTCACAAAAACAACCCTGATCAGGAAAGCACTTAAGCACCTATTTAGTCTGAGCACGCTTTCTACTGAAATCAGGAATTAAGTTCTGGCTTAAAGTTAAGAGCTTTATTACAAACCTTTCTAAATGGGATATCAATAAACAATATACTCTCTGCTCTCTAGGTCTATGTATTATGTTCTTTGTGTACTCTGTGTTCTCTAACTACCTTAAGGAGTCTGAGAATATATTTTATATATACATATATATATATATATATATATAATATGTATGTGTATATATAGAGAGATTATATATTGTTATTTTATGCATATGTATATATATAAATTTAACATATGTATTTATAACTTTATATTTTATAGAATGAAATATATATACACACACACATATACATGTGCCTATATCTGCATATTAATTCCAAGATAAGATGACAAGAAATAGCGTATGGGAGTTTGCTTGGCTGTAGTCTAACTTTTTCATGTTTTAATGGGAATTTACTGCTCATGAAAGGTGTCAGATTAAGAACTCTCAGGCTGAAGTTATCTGTGCAGCCACAGACATCTAGTGCATTAGCAGCATTGCAAATTTCCCCTTGAAACACACTTTTGCCCTGAAGCCTATCAAAACTTATATACAGCTAAAGCAGCATGATTTTTTTTTTATTTAGAATTTTTTTCCCCAGTTCCATGAAAAAGAATGGAAAGTGATTTGCACCAAGAGCATACGGAGCCCAATATCAAGTGCCAGAGGGCTCCACATCACATGTACTTGTGCAAGAAATAGCTCTGCATAAGCTTAGCCCTATGCACCTGAGCTGCTGAGTTGAGTTTGGAAGCCAGATGCTTATAGGATATTTGCAGGATATGGTCTTAAATAGTCAGTTGCCCAGGGCAAGTGCATTACCACAYTGTTTCTGTGCAGAGCTCAGTCTCCTCAGTTACCAAGTACCAAGCTCCAGGGAGGACCAGAAGCTAACAGGTAAAACATCTCAGATGTAGAAGTCCAGAAATTTCCTTGGAAGTACAGGGAAACTCACTCCCAGGTAATTAGGCTCACCTTCACGGGGAAGCAAACACCTACTGAGCCAAGAAGCAAACCTGAGACCAGCTTTCACAAACTAAGCCTTCCACGTGCCAGACCTTGCAGGCAAAAGAAGTAATGCTGAAAAATGCCTTAGATTCGCGGGAATTAACACAATCATATCTTTCCTTTGCTAGCACAAAACCCACTACTTTACTCTGTCAAATGCACTTTTTTAGACTATTGAAGAAACTCATTCTGGAGAAACAAATGTCTGCAACCCTCTCCAGTCTACAAGACTTTAAAATTCACATTTTCATGTCACTTTAAAGAGCTCTCCTGATATAAACATTGTCTTRTTTGTTAACAAACAAAGAAAACCAAATAACTAAAACCTTTCAAAAGCCAACAGATAAGCATCAAAACTGATTAACCACAGCTTCGTACATAGCCTTTCATTCACCCAGGGCAAAGCAAATGAAAACTGAGAACGTAAGGCTTTATGTTTGCCTAGCGCTCATGTAGCAGAAACAATATCATGGGGCAAAGCAGTGAAGCAKTAAGATTTTTATTACCTGCAGTACTGTACTACATAAAGGATTTGAATAGGACCATTGCTCCTCGTGCTAGGTATCGTACCAACATGCACACAGTTGTGTGGGCATATTCTTATCGCTTCCATTTGGACTTATGAAGTTAGGCATAGGTGTAGGTGTTTACTGGATCAGAATGTGAATCATTTTTTAAACGTAGAATTAAGAAGAAAACGTTGAACAATTATTAATTCTCACCAGTGGTACAGATGGATTTTGCCTTAAAGTTAGAACTAATATCTGAACTTTCTCAATATTGAGGGATATCTGTGATTCATCTCATTATAGAAACCAAAGCCAACTACAAATTGCAGCCAGAAATGAAAGCCAGCTGCATCACAAAAAGTAGGAGCACAGAACACATTAAAGGTTGATTTRCTTCTTCATTTCAACAGGTACAAATCTGGGCAAGCCTTGGACGCAAGGCAGCATCACAGAATAATTTAGGCTGGAAGGAACCTCTGCAGGTCACCTAGTCCAGGCTCAAAGCAGGTCAAACTGGAACAGGCTSCTCAGGGCCTGAACAGCCACATCCTGGATATCCACACAGCAGAGATTTAACAGCCTCTCTGGGCAACCTGTTCCAGAGTTTCAGCACTCYCATGGTGAAAAAAATCCTAATGAGGTCCTTAGTGGTTCAGCATTCGAAGGGAGCTACCAACAGCTATAGACAGAAAATTCAGTRTGCCCAAAGTGACGAAGAAGTATTTTAACATTATGCAACTTGACAGCTATGTGAATGGGTAAGACCCATGATTTGTAATTCCACATTTTCTAATTTAACAAAAAAGGAGAATAATTTTCCTTAAGGAAAGTCAAATATCTTGATCATCATTAATTTATCTGAGGAGACCACTAGAACTTCTATTTCTAACCATGCCTTTACATTTTCAATTACTTTTTTCTTATCAAATGTAATAACGACTACATTATGCTACATCTTTTTACTCAGTACATTCTAAAAGTTAAATATCAATATCTATCAACAATAAAAGAGCAGGAGTGTCAAGCAGCTGGGTTTTGGTCACATTTGGACCTTATGCTATAAAACAAGCCATATAAGTTTAATCACTTGATGCATTTCTATACGTAGCCTAAGAAGAGGGTTGACTTTTGCACAAGAACAGACCTAGAAGCAGCAAGACGCTAGGAGCCTTAAGGGACTTCTGATCCCCTCAGGCCAGCTCCGTAAATACTCCAGGAACTGGAAGCAGTAGTGCTCTGCAGACTCAGCGCAGCAGCCTGCGTGGGTCTGGCAGCAGCATAGCTGCATTTGCCGGGTGCCACGCAGGAGCTGCAAAGCCTGCCTCTTGGAAAGGTTTCTTAGCTGAGACACAGCACTAACACTAACTACTTTCATTGCTGAGCTGATTAAGCACACAAGSTACTTCTGCGAGCTTGCTTAAGGACCTTACACACTGAGCTCACTGCAGCATGATGACACTCTGCAGTATCTGAAAACTAAGCCAAAAGTAAGAGCTGAAAAGTGGATTTAGATGCCTGGCTTTAGATACTGGTGTTTAAAATTTGACAGTTTAGCACAAGCAGACTCAAACTCCTCAAGTTAAAAACAATAGATTAGAAAATAATTCTTCAGAAGGGAAATGCTCTAGCAGACTATTGTGCGAGCTGCTATAAAAGATGTTATTCCAATGCACTTGCTATTTATGGGCTATAGGAAACCTAGAGGATGCTAGGACACTGTCTGCCATCACATCAAGAGGAATTTACTTTCCTTCTGTGACCTACTCTTTAACAGATAAAACCTCCAGAGATAACATAATACAATTATTTATCATTCTCTCATAAAGACGATGAGTAACATCAGTGAAAAATTGTAACGTTCTGACCTAATCCATTCACAACCTGTTAGCATATCTTTAACATAAATTACTGAGCTTTAAAATTCATGCACCTGTGTTTCTGTTAAAATGAGATAAAACATCTTATTCCTGCATAAAATGTGCATTTTTCATAATTAAACTAAAAGTGTGCCTCGATTGTAAGATGCTGTAGTCATAATTCTATAAGCAAAATGCACAGACTCCTTTAAGTATTCATTTTTGGTCTTCAGAAAAGCCAGAATATTAAACTGGCATGACCATTTATCCTGACTGAGTATCAATCTTGGTATCCCAATATTTAAAACGCCATCAGCTTCTCTACCATTTTAACACAAACATAAAACATTGCTATGAAAGATCTTGGCATAGTTGTATTTTACAATCGTACTCAAATAACCCCAAATGTACTTCTCCGCGTTAAGAATTTACACAATTTCCATTAACTAATTCTAGACAGAGAAGGGAAGGCTAACAAACAGGCTTCTTCAGGAAAGCACTAGTATTTATCCATAAAGTTCTTTTTGTCAGGGTTTCTAAAAATTCATTGACAAAAACTGCCTGAATTTCTAAAGGTTCTTGGAAAGAACCTTTACCTTACCAACATTATTTAGCCTTAGCCTTACCAACACTATTTTTTTTTTCCAGACATAATAGCAGTGACAGTTACACTGGGTCTATAAGACAGTTTAGCTTCACTGCAGCAAAAGAAATATTATTTTCCTGTATCCATACTCTTTTAGTCAGGGGTTCTCAATCTATAGGTTAGCAACACACATTAGGTGCTGAGCCATATTGACTTCAGTGGGAGTTACAACTCTTCATCCACTCAATACAGCCATAAAGGTGATATTGGCTGTTGCAAGTGAATGGAGCAATCTTTATAAAATAAAGGCATGGGAGACAGGGACTCAGAGATATAACAACCTAGTAAGCTAAGGCCTAATGAAATTAAAGAAAGGCACACAGGAGATTCCAGGAGAAAAAAAGACGAGATTTTTCACATGGAAGGAAAGTTGCAATTTAAAGGGAGTATTTCTAGTAATAAAATACCCTGAGAATTAAGAGCAAATACCAAACCAAGCCAGTAAAAGTGATGCTGGCACAGTGCTGGCATGCTGGCCCCCTTGCAGGCATTGCTATGAAGACCGCAAGACACAAGACCAAAAGGTTCCCAGACAGGGTAGGTCAGGGCATCCTTAAATAGAAAACAACAATAAATTCACATAAGTCCCAAAAGACTTCAGACCTTGCAATAAACATTAGTGAAAAATTTGGCACTAATATGTCAAACCCTTTTGTCATGTTTAAGCAGGTTTGCATGGTACCTGGTATTCTAGTAGCAGGCCAGCAAAGGGCAAGTCAGACTATTCTAATCACATTTCACATCTCTGAAATGTTCCCTTAATCGCAGTAGTCATAACATCATATAATCATCTAAAGGAGTTTATTAAACAAATTTAACTACATAGGCAAAACAAAAAAAGCCTAGCAAATTTTTCTATGACACAAGTTTCCGCTCAAGATGTTACAGAGCATTCACAAAAAAAAGGAGAGCAGCAGTAAGTATCAAGCACAAGAATTCTCACGTAATATCCTTCATTAGCAATGTTCTGGTTTAGCATCATGGAAGAAAGTTGGATTTCAGGGGAAGAACAGTGRCAGTTTTTGTAAAGCGAATAATTATTGCATGGCCTAGTAACAAAGTGGGCGTATGCTATAATTTCCTCTCTTTCAGTTTTAGCTGCTCTACACGATAATTTGTATTCCATGACACATGCAGTGAGTGCTTGGTTAGCTAGGAATGCTGCTCTGCAGAGCAGGTGAAGGGAAGTGGGACCGCGATAAGGCTTGCAGATTTGTCCTCTGAATATCCGAAGCAGAATTAGCATTTTAGGCTGAACGGAAACAGGGAGCAGATGGCTCCTGCAGAACTTCGCCTAGGTAGAGCTGCAGATGATTGCCTTGCATATCTATCTAGACCTTAAACACTGCTCTAGGTCTGTCTGATGGTTAATACTTCCAGAGGCACCCAAGAACATTAAACATCTGCAATCTCATACATCTTGGAAAAGTCAATCATCCAGCTCACTTGTGCTTCCCTTCACAACAAATTTTGGCTCGATACCAGGGCAAAACTCTGAAGTGCTGAGAACTGCTTTTTCTGTGCAAGTTAAATCCACTACACTGCCCCAGCCTCCTTCCTTCAATACCAAGGGGAACTATCTCAATGAAGAGACTGCACTTCTCAAATAGTAAGTGCTCCCTCAGTCCCCAGAGAAATGCAAAGTGCATTTTACGCCTAATTTACTGATTTTCTGATTATTTCACCTACAAATGAACAAAATTAATAGCATGAGAAAAGCACACATCTTTAAAGACAGTAGGTAAATAGATAATGTAGATTTCTTTCCAAAGAATCAGTCTTGATAGTGAAAGATCTGTAGTCACTTCATTTTTTCAGTAATAAAAATACTACAAAAGCAGACATTACACATACACATTATGTTCAAATTAAAACCGAACTCATTTGGGGGAAGTATCTTAAAAATCCCCACTGAACTATCAGTGAATTACCAGATCATCATCCCTGGTCTGATTTCAGGACAAACTGGAAATCCTGATACTCAACTCTGGCAGAAAGAGAAAAAAGGGAAAAACAACAACAAAAAACACCTAAAATTCCCACGCCACAGCCAGAAGAACTTTCAATTGAAGAATTAGGTCCAGAGCTAAATCTCTGTTAAAAAAAATAATTAAATCACTTTCACTTATATTTTCACAACTCCACTGATGTCTGATGATGCTGAAAATGCAATCAATTACAGAACACAACTCAGAGGTCGCACGCAGGGTATGTGCGCTAGGCCTTTCCCATCAGTATTTTACTCAAGGTTACAGTAACTATTTCTTCTTCATCCTCCTGACTTTGATATCCCACAGGAATAAAAATAAAAAAAAATAAGAGACTAGCGASAAGCAATCATGACTTCTACTAACATAATCAAATTCCAAAAGACGATACATCTCAATAAGTCTTCAGCTGCATTAAAACTCTCCCAAACCTCCTGCAGGAGAGGCTTAAATCTTAAGAGATGTTCAGCTCTGCCACTAGTGCTTTTATTTCGATGTTTTGAGCCTCAGTGTTCTCGTAAGATCTGAGCATTTTCTTATTATACCTATAGGGTGTATTTGTGTTACGCGGAGCACTCACAACATCGATATGTGGATTAGGAGGGAGGAACAGTATTGTGCGTAGAGTCACATCAGGTGTACGTTCTGTAGGCTAAATGGTGTTGGTACAGACACTAAAAGGAGCATTTACACTGATCCACAGATACATTATGGACATGAAACACCCTGGTAGATTGACATAAACAGGGAAATCTCATGACCTATCAAAATTAAGACCTTTGACTGCAGGAGTGAAGCTAGGAGAGGTGATCAAAGTTCTCTAGTTGCTAGGCATTTTATGGAAAGAGGGCACATCCACTCATCTTATTAAAATTCATCGAAACTGAAAACATCCAAAAGCCCAGAGGGGGTGGGGTCAGAAAATATTTCACAGAAACGGAAAACTTAGTCTAAATTCACCTTCAAAGCACTTTCCCTGGATTGGGCTACCAGACAGCCTTTTGATTACTCACTTACTTCRGAGATGATTACAGAACTTTTTCTACTCCTTGACTAATACATAGAAAAGGTGGTCATTCAACATTTTATGCAGATTATCATAGTTTGCTCTTTCTTAGATGTTTGTTCAGAATTATTTCTCCTTTGCTAACACTAACCCATCAAGCAATCCTTGTATTTCCTTCCATTTCCCACATTTTGTCCTCTGGCTGTGCCATTTCAAACCATAACTGCTTTGTTATTAATTATTGCTGAACTCCGCTGCACTTTATTTCCATCTTTTTTTTTTCCCCCACTTTCTTTAATTTCAAATTTACTGTTGTCAGGACACAGTGACACTTGGGCACGGGAATGATGGGGGAAGCCCATCAGTCAGAGGCCGTACCCTGCCCTTCTTTCGGGCATTATAGTTCTAATAGGTACGAACTCAAAGGGAAATTCCAAATACTTTTATTACACAAGATTAAACGGACAACACGGCATCATCTGACAACAGAAACAAAGCTGTTTTATGGAAGTTCGTAGTAGAGTCAAGCCCCCCAAACTGCTTTTATTACCAGTAGCTCAGGTTTATCCTTTAAAATAACGCTACCTTATCCCAGCTTTGGTTTTAATTGTCTTTCTAGAATAGAATAAAAATTGCAGGATACAAATAACAACAGTATTGCAGCAACCAGCTTGCCAAATACATCCCAATGATTTAGTATTCTGAATACAGGTAGCAGATTTGTGTGGCAACTAACTACACATTTTTGCAAGTGATATCAGTGGCCAAGGAGAGATCAGCTCCTCTCCTCCCCCTGAATTCACCAAATAATTCATTTCTCTATTCATTATTAAGAATATTCTTTCAGGAAAGTTTCTGTATTCTGACATTAAGAGATGATATAAGAATGAAGACTTCCTACAAAGCCCTCAGAAGTGTGCRCCACTTTGGAAACAGTCAGAGCTGCCACTAAATCAGCCAAGTCATATATTGCTTAAAGATTTTCCTGTCAAGGTATTAAGAACATTTTTTTTCTTCAGGCAAACCGTACTGCTTTGTATAGCGTTCCCTCAGCCARCTCTTCCCTAGTCCCTTGAGAGGCATTTGCAGGATATCAACTGTAGTTCTTGAAAAAGCCTATGTCTAAGACAATGTAAACACTAAAGGCTATAAATATTTTTATGCACATTAAGTGGCCTTGAAAGCGAGACTTCTTATATTCACCCAGTTTAAGCACAAGCTTTTGTTTCCACWGATTTTTCTCCTCATTCCTTTTTCCCTTCTTCACTTTTTTCCCCTCCCTCTTTCAGAAATTTATCTAGCACATGGATGAGGCTTTTCCAATAAATCAATAATCCAACAAAAAAAATGACTGCTGTAGTACCCTGCACATTGAGTTTCTATTATACAGATCAAATCATTCACCTTATGGTCTTTATTTGAAGTTCATTTTAATAGTTAAAAAAAAACTCAATAAAAAATACCTGACAAAAATATGAATCTAAAATAGTATGACAGTAAGTTTTCTTGCCGGCTTTTCCAGTACTTTTCTGATGAGACATAATAGCCTATCAATTTACTGTGGTTTCAKGAAGAGCAATAGCATTTTTCTGCAGAACTACAATGAGGATAAGGAGGTTAGATATCTACCATTCTGCTGACGAAAAATGACAGTTACCTGTTTACAATAATCAACAAATGGTTGCTGATTAAAATCAATGAAATTAGCAGCTTATCCATGAAAAGTACGAAAGACAAAACCAAATTTTATTATTTTCTCTAAAATAACACAAAAATCCCTGTAGCATCAATATATWAAGCAAAGCATACATTATAAGACTGTTCCTCAGCATCCACACAGAGAAAAAAAATCTTTTGGAAACATTATGTTTAAAAGAAGAATTTTCAGAACTGTTTTTCTACACATCTCACGTTTACTTTACGCAATTAGTAAAGAAAAGGGAAAAAAAAAAGCAAGAGAACTCATTGTAGAATACCAGCAGCCAAAAAATAATGCCGTCGCACAAGCTGACCATCTTCCATCTGCCCAAATGGGCTTGGCTGACCTGGGGACAGGACTCCCAACAGCAGTTACAACCTGAGTTGTTGCATACTGAGCTGTGCTCTGTTCCTTCRCCAAAAACACAACACTGAAGAGTTGTAAGAGATCTATGATTCCTGAAAACAGTCAATCAACTGAAAATACCACCTAATTACAGCACRCACTCCCATTTTGCACCAGTGACTTACCCAGATGTTTCCATCCTGGTGGTATGGCTTCCAGTTCCTCCCTGTATCGCTGTAGAGCATCCGATACTGGGTGACCCAGTCAGAACTGCTGTATCTGCCTTGCGTTGCGATGGCACTGATCTGCTTCCTGCTCCCAAAATCCACCTGGAGCCACTGATAGTGGTCGCTGTCCGACGGAGACCAACCTCCTGCACCTGCCAAGTAAGAACAGAGGAAAGGTTTGAACCTCAGACCCTCGTCTTGAAGAAACCTCGGTACAAAGGTGATGACTGCTAGAAGGTAGCCCAGCTGAAAGGAGTCCAATTAAAAAAAAAAAATGAATGCATACATGAGAAATAGGATTGTACATTTAAAGGGGGGGGGGGCATCTTTAGGACAGGCTTCAAATGCATTAACGTTGTTGCCTTAATCATTTTATGATATAATTATAATGATTTAATAGGCTGCCCTGCTAACGAATCAATGTCTTTATAATGCCTTAATTAGAGTTTATTACTTTATGCCAAATTATAATTACTCAAGGGTTGACCAATTTGCCATGAAATCCTTTGTTAGAGTCAGCTGGCACAAATCAATAACAATCTTTGGATTTTGTGTGCCTTTTCAACAGCATTTCACATTAAAGAGATAATATAGATTAAAAGGGAGGAAACAATAGCAAGCCCTTCACTTTCCTCTATTTCAGTAGAGTGCATAGCCTGAAAAAAGTTTTCCCAGAAGGACTGAAAAAGGAGCAGGTATTGCAAGACCGGCTCCAGTTTTGATCTGCTTTGGGTACAAGTTGTCACAGAGTACATTGAGAACACTGTTAACGGTATTACTTTCAAGTTAATTTCTATTCCGATATAGAGCGATGACACTTCTGTGAGGCTTATCAGTCATTAGACCACATTCAACTGTTCTTAACAAATAAAGACAATAATGAATAGACAAAGGTACCGTTAAGACATGAATGCAATTTCTTATTTTACTGAAATAAAAAAATATTTAGGGGAAAATTGTAGCTTGGTACCTCACAGCGTTATAAAAATACTAAGCAGATTATTATAATGATGTATGCATCATTATGATGTATTTAACAATGATTTACATTAGGAATAAATGAAATTTCAAAAAATCCCCTCAGTATTGAGAAAAACCAGAGAACCTCCCCCCCCCCCTTTTTTTAATATAGAACATTAAGATGCAGGAAACAAACTTTACAAAGACTTATCATGATTACAAGACTTTTTTTTTTTTKGGTTGTTCTTCTATGATGGATCCAAACAGACAGTCAAGCATGCTGTGAATTTATGACAACTGTGTGTTTTCTATTTTGCCCATAGCCTTAAACTGATGTCACAAACCTAGCGTGATTTCCAAGCAATAAACTCTTTGCTATACCGTGTCTTATCTACTCCAATCATTAGGCGGCAGCATTGCCTCAGCCTAAGAAAATTCTAAAAATTCATCTGCTACAGGTGATAGGAAATTTAAATGTTGTGATATCAACAGGATCATTTTGTGTCATAGGTGTTGCCTTTCATTGGAAATAACATGTAGCATTCACCTTATGACATCTATTTTGGCAACAATTTTTAAGGTTTACGGTAGGTGAACTGTCCCTGCACTACAGGTAATTACATCCAGCAATGTTAGGAGAATTAATTAGGAGTATGGAGTAACATTTAAACCGTTATTAAAAGCATTCACAGGAAAAAGCATTCCCACACACTCACAAGTTCAAACTTGACCTACTTTTGCAAAGAATAGCAATAGGTCATTTAAAAATAGAAAATACGGAAAAGAGCTCCTTAAGTCTACGGTGCGCAGAGACTGGAGGATTTATATCCACATATTTGTGGTACCAGCAGTGAAGTCCCTTTTTCTGCTAAAGAGCTCCTTCCAGTTGGCCTGTCTTAGACTGGTGGCACACGAGTGACGAGGAGGTGCTCCTATCTCAAAGCCATTTCTGGAAGAGAGCCCCCTTCGTGGGTCCAGCACAAGTAAGGCTCGATAACATCAGCGTTCAAAAGTTACTGGGAATTGCAGAACTGACTACATCCGTCACTGAAACGCCCTTCGGCAATGCAATTGCTCAGAAAGGATATCCACTGGAACTGGAACATAGCTAAAATAGATCTTGTTTCATACACTTTTTATATGTGTGATAAACAGCAGATTTTGTTATGCACATTTATAAGAAAAAAGTATAGTTATAATTAAACTGTAATAACATAATTTCTTCTTTTAGTATGTTTATGCTACCGATGCCAGAATTTGSCCTTTGGAACTGATAAACATACTCAGGCTTTGTAAAATGCTGTTGGGCTTTGGAAAGCAATTGAAMAGTTTGGAAAAACAGGAACTAAGATTAATTTTCCCATTTTTGGTAATCTGAGAAGAGATGGTAAATATTCTCCATGCCACATCTGACAAAAGGTGAACGTGGTTACGTGATCATCACACCTAAGATATCAAATGGAAGCACGGGAGCAGGACAAATTRTCTTATAATCCATTATATTAATAAGTGAGAAACAAGACTTTTAGTCAGTGTTGCAAAGAGGAGCAGAAGATCCTATTCCGTTGGCTTCTTGACCTAATTCTCTACCTCAGTWCCACATTTGCCTTCCTGCAATAAATACATAAAAGTTGTCTCAGCAGAAAAGCAAAGAGAAAAGCCAGAAGAAYGAAGGATGAACGCATTCAATTCTAGCTAAATGTGCTTAGCAGATCAGCATGGAAAGGGACTGGTGACCAGCCTGAAGGGGAGGGCAGGTGTCAGACGTTTGCCAGAAACACACTGCGGGAATCGATAGAAAAAGTTTCCTCTTACTGTTTGATTCATCAAGCAGTGTAATTTGGGGGAGCTGATTACTCGTGCAACTTTTATTGATTCAAAGATTAACAAAGACCCTTCTTCTTTTAACACGTACGCACTCTGGAATAACCCAGAAGAAAGTTGGATTATATAAATTTTCAGCCCTGTGAGATCCTTGCAGAAGCCCTGAATTCATCAAAGGATTTTAAGCACATTTACGTCCCCATTCAGCAAACAAGCAAAATAAGATTCACGCTAAGCAGGTACCAACATCTCTCACCCTTAGAAACCAGTACGCACCTACAGCTCAGCATATTGTTAAATGCTTTGTTGAATGAAGATAGTTTCTTCATTGCAATCACTTCATATTGGAAAGGCCATAGAGGAGTAACTAAAACCAAGATGCTTAACATATTCTCCCTTCCTACAGGGGTGGCAAATTTGGAAAATCAAAACAGATTTTCTCTATACAGCAGTATGTTAGAAATGTACTTGCTTTTATAGCTTGTGTATTATGGCAGAATAATGAATTACTTTAAGGAACAGGCAAAATAGCCAACATTTTCATACTTTGCAGTGAGCACTGCTTTCTAGTGAAGTCGCAATAGTAAATGAAACCTGCCGAATACATGTTATTCAGAGTTTTATTCTTCACACCTTGCTGGAAATCATTTTTAATGGTTACTAGTTATATTCTTCATTTTATGATACACATTCTTTTTTTTTTTTTTTTTTTTTTTTTTTTTGGCAGAAAAAGACACTGAATGCATGTTTTTTAAGATGTGCTAATAAGGAACTTCATGTACTTCTTTTAGTGTAAATTGCCACAAAGTACATCCCACGCTATGAAATCAATCTGAATTACAAATGATTAGAAAGATATCAGAACTATGAAGAAACTAAAAGACATGAGACATGCATATAATGTAGTTTACTTTCATTTAAGACATAATGAGCATATATGGGGTTTTTGGTAGCAAAACTGACATAAGTAAAGTTGCAGAGAGTATCTCCTTCCTACTTTTATTTTTATTCTAGTCTAGAATTGGATGTGATTAAATGCATTCACCCACTCAGTGGCTAAAATAACTAACTCAGTGATATTAAGAGTCATTCAATACTTATTTGTACTGGACTCTATACCACAAATACAGCAACCGACTTCAACTTGAGAAAGAACGACTATATGCAACTCTGACAATAAATAAGAGAACTATAAGAACTGTAAGTTCAGCAATAGTAAAAGTCAACATCAAATCTAGTGGCCCTTATATCTTTCCACATCCAAGAAACTTGCCTATACAGGAAAAAACTCTAAAAATCTGAAGCAGCAAAATTGGCCAGAGCATGCCAGTGATGAAAGGAGACAGTTATGAAAGATTTTGTTAAGCCTTACTTTCAAAACAAGCTGCAGGAAGTCATTTGATCTCTTCCTACTGCAGAYTGACCAAACAATGTGCACCAAGATGAGTCTATCCTTGAAAAAAAAAAATACTGAAGCTACACAGAGATGCATAGAACTATATTTGGAATGCTAAGGATTTAGAACTTGAAATCCTTTCATGATTTTTCCGAAAGTGGAGAAAATTGCTTAAAAAAGAATTCACAAAAAGACAATTTTAACATCATTACAACACAACTTGAAATTCCTATTTTTTTTAATTAAGAAAGCCTAAATGGCTTTCATATTTTTATTGGATTTTTTTCTACAGATTCACTGTGTGCGACTGAAAATGACATGAAAAACCACCTCTCTCTAAATATATAGTTCTAAGAATAAGTTAACATGAGTGTATTTTTGCAAAATGTCATGACTAACACTATATATAACTTTCTCATTTAATTAATTATGCATTTCAAATTCCTATTCAAAATTGAGAGGTACTTCCCATTTACAGCATACTAAGAAAGTCTACATGATGAGTTGGCCTTGCCTTCCCACAATTCCCCCAGATAAATTTCAGTAATATCAAAACTGAGGTAGTCTTACAGATCTTAGATTTTCTTCTGAACTACCATACGCTTCTGAGCTCCAGATCTATGAGACACACAGTGATGATTTCTGAAACTCTCATTCTGATCCATTTTGGTTAGAAACCTTCTTTCTTGTAATGTTTTGGCACCTTCATCTTCATTCTTAGTTGAAATAAGAAAGATTAATTCCCACTAACAGAATCAATTCTTGTTTTAGTCACACTTGATTATTCCCTACTTCAAATCACAAAATAAAACACCAGTACTGCAGTAAGCCTAGTCTTCTACTCTTTCTCAAATCAGCAATAAAAGGCTTCAAAGAAATGAATGAAAGAAGGAACAGACCCTTACCCAGAAATTACATCAGAAAACAAACAATGAACAACTACACAGAAGATTTGAATTYGTGGTAGTCATAAGTCAAGGGTTTACTTCTCTAATCTCAGAAAGGAAACCAAGGATATATCTTTTTAATAACTATGTATACATACCTAGAAAAAGCCTTAGAGTTGGATTCTGCTTATTTTTATGGGAAAAACACAAATCAATTTTTCAATGAGCAATAACACTTTCTAGGTCACTGCAACAGCATAAAATCAATATTGTTTGATACCTCTCTATTTTCCAAGACATTGCTTGTCATGCCTCTACATAAGAGATAAACCAAGACAAAGACGAAAACTTTGAAATCTTGAAATCATTCGTTGACTGCTCTTCAGAGAAAATACAGGCAGTCATTTGCTACAGTACCCTAGACAGCTTTAATATTAAAGACCTGAACTTCTGAAATGCATAAACCTGCATTGCTGGCATAGGTTATATTTAAGTAGGATTTTGGAAACATGCACATCAGTAGTAGCTTCCATTTCTGGCTTGTCTTTTCATGTTTATCCATAACATTGCAGACACTGGTGTGTATAAAGATGAAAAAAATTTACACATTTAACTTCATACACAGCAAACAGCATCTCAGCAGTGAGTGGGCCTAGTCACACTGAGAAAAGTTATGCACGTATCAAAGTCTAAGATGACTAAACACCTTAAATTTCATGCTGTTTGCAGCAAGATCCTTGTTAGAGGCCTCTACCTAATACAAGGTAAAAGAGAGGCAACCCTTACACAGAGCTCTTCTGCTAATGGAAAAATTYATTTCTTGATACTAGCACAGAAGAACATTCATGATTTCCTTACTAAAAATAACATAAACTGTTACATTTCTTGTATCCATCTGCTCTCCTAGGTAAACTGAGATTTTTAATCCAATCCCTAGCTTAAGGGTAGGGACTTGCTTCGCATATTTGAGAAGTTCTTCCTTCTAGCAGGTGACAAGAGCGATGCAATTACAGACAAAGCCATGGACAAAGCTGATGGTGGTCTAATTATGAACATTTTTCTCCAGAAGAAGCAAAGGTTGATACCGAGAAGGCAGGAAATATTGAGACAACAGCAGCATGATTACAGTCACCCTCCTCTATTTTAAATGATCTATGTTTATCTTGTAAAAGTTAAATATCAAGAAAAAGAAAGATGACGACAGAAATGACAACCAAATATTTTCCTCTCCAGAAATCATTATTAGAAGCCTACCCAAAATTAGGCCACATTTTTAGTAAACATCAAATTAGATCCAAACTTTGGTCTAACTCGCCAAGAGCAACTTTCCAAAGGTGCAGCAAGAGCTGGGCTCAAGCAAGCCTTAAAGCTCTAAGTTCCCTATAAAATTCATGAACTTCATTTTGCAGGRATAACAGAAGATGGGACAGGCCGATATTCGTACTCCAAATTTAGTTGCTTCAATGGAAGACTAAAGTTGTAAGTCTACAGGGTGGTCAGTATTACCGTCAGCCTYGACTTCCAAAAGGCTGAGGCAGCATGCCAGCCTTTCCTATTAGTAGTCAACAGGAATATTCCTACTGATTTCTAGTAGCACTTATCAGTGTCTTCCCWTGACATAGCCTACACTCCCTGATAAAGTATACTTTCCATTTTCCTAAATTACATAAAACATAAACAYATATATATATATAGCTTAGGTTCYGGGGCAGCGTGAGAGGAGGAGAGAACAAAAGAAAGKATAAGCGCTTTGTTATTCTAGCAAATATTTTTAGATATTGGTAGACTAATTTAAAAAACTTCTCATCCACCAAGAAAAAAAAGTAGGTAATGGGAAAAAAGAATACTAAATTATATTTCTTAAAATTGATTCATTTTAATTCAAAAAGTTGAAAGTTAAGAGTGAAAATAACCCAAGGGATAACATTAGTTATTTGGATACAGTCTACATAGATCTTTTTTTAAAAGAAAATTAAAATCACTATATTATT
This sequence comes from Rhea americana, assembly GCF_003343005.1. Lineage (NCBI taxonomy): Eukaryota > Metazoa > Chordata > Aves > Rheiformes > Rheidae > Rhea > Rhea americana. The sequence continues at coordinate 850,191 of NW_028186779.1, forward strand.
TTTTGAAATCCCAACAGGTCTTTCTTACAGTAAATGCAATTAAAATAAATCCCCTGATATAGTGTCTGCTTCTTAATACCCACTGATTCCCAATATATCTTAACTGAGCACAAACTCTGTAAGAGGGAATGAGTGACCAACCTGCCCTAAGAAACAGTGGTTATATCTAACAATAAAAACATTGCAAAAAAAAGATGTCATTCACAGCCATTGAACTCAAAACAGGGGGAAAAAAAATCCTAAGCCTGAGTAGTCTCATATCCAGAATCTGCTGTTGGGGAACAAATACTTAGCAGCTTTGGTTATTTTAATGAACACATCACTTTAAACTATGCCTTTCCCATCTGTTCTGCTTTCTAATTACATATGCAAAAAGCAGTTCATTCACAACTGCATCCTAATGGAATCTTAAAACTTGGAAGAGATTTAAATACTCTGCGCACATCATCTGTATTCAAGGCATCAAGCAGCTGCTTCTCCACGAGGTGTTTTCTTGTTTTCAGATAGAAAGTTGAGGCAAAGCAATGGATCACTGCACCCTGGCATGCAAACCACTTGCATACAAAATAACCACAGTGGCATAGAGGACACAAGAGAGGAAGTACAGACGACGTCCTCTCCTCGCATCTGCTTTTCAAGAGCAAGRGCACAAGTCTTCCATCGCATGCTTACGCACTGCAGCACTGGCGGCTGCCTAACACCTCCAGTCATACCTCTCGCAAGAGCTACCACACCTGTATCTAACGGAGAGCAGACATTGCTGCCCRTTAGACATAGCACTGACGTGGAGCAAACTAGCCCCGGTTTAGCAGATTCTTATCCAAGATTTTACTGAGGGTCAGATCATCGGCTAGCGAACAGCGAAGGTTTATYGACTTTGATGGAACCACGTTCACAGCACTTTGTCGCTATCAGGAGATAYCGCAGCTGTTACGAGGAACTACCCAACGTGGGCCACGGTAACGGGCAGAACACACTGTGGTTTGCATCTGGATTCCAGTCGCAGACAAATTTATTACGGTATTTCTTCACCCAATTCATACTAATTTCAACTGGAGTAAGATGCCTAAACACTTCAGTCGCCTAAGCAGTCTGATTCCTGTCAGTGCAGCAGCCCACAAAGTGATGAAAGGCAAAGTCAAATTTCTGCAAGTTAAATTATGATATTCTGACCCATCTTGGTAATTTTTTCCCCCTCAAATGACTGTACATCCACCACAACTAAATGTCGTAATTCAGTCTTAGACAACTCACTCTGTGACAAGYGATAAAAAAAATACCAAACCTGAGCCTCAGCGTCTGGCAGAGACCTGCTGAGCAAGATCCTGTAGCGAATAAAGTTTCTCCTGCTGAGTTTTTGGTGTACATCAGTATTCCAGTAATAATATCAGTATTCCAGCAAACAAGGCTGTCTTGAAACGCTCGCTGTTAACAATAGCAAAGAAAAGCTGCACAATTGCTTTATTACATTATCTTGTCACTATTTGATTTTTGTTACTCCAAGCGTCTTCGTCTCCGTTTCCCCCAGCCAGCTCTTCTCGTATCAGCGACYGCTCCCTCGCGCTGCTCTGCTCATCGCGCCCAGCGCTCCGAAAGGCTCCGAGCCCAGCGAGCACCGAAAACGACCCGGCCTTGCTCGGGCCCTTAACCACAGCACTTCTGAAGCCCAGATCCCTCGGCGATTGCCAGCGAAGAATCAACTTTGCCTGCTGCTACCAATACCCGTAACACTCGCTCCGGCCCCGAATCACGGCAGAACCCAAGCGACGTTCGCTTTTCTTACCTCTTTTTCACTTTGTACATTTTGATCGGTTTTATTTTACTCTTCTTCTTCTAGACTCTGCGARAAAACAATACTCAAAAGCATGCTCACGTTGAAGATTTCCCCTCAGTTTTCCTACTCAGTTTAAACCAACTTTTCCTCTGTATAAACATGTTTTCCATCTGCTCAGAATTTCAGTCCTGAATCTCAATCTTTTAAGTATTTCACAGAATCCGGTTCCAACCTAAATCATGATTATTTCTTAAAATTCAGAATTGCTAACAAAGCAGTCTGAAATATTTTTTCAGACAACCTCATTCCCTCCTTCTCAAGTACTACAGAGTGCTAAAATCACAAGGACAGATTTTGATAACTTCCCACAGGAAATGCAAATGAAGCCAATAAATTCTCGTAAAGCATTTTCGCTTTTCTGAAACAAAACTAACTGGCAGAGGGGAGCACGGATGTCATCTTTACTGCAAGTTTCCGAATACTAAAAAAAAACCCCACTGCCTGCATCCTTTCTGTATACAAATAAGCTATAAAATTAACAGCTAGAGGGAGCTACATTATTTTCTTATTTGTGCCATCATTGCACTACCACTGGTGCAGCTATATAGACAGCAGGGCTGCAGAACAGACTGAGCTTTTTCCTTACCTGCACCATCGATCAGTTAATAGTWRGAAATATTTTTGAGATGTAACTCGCTAGTGATACTCCAARTATTCTKATGTTTTCAGTATCATGTAAGTTACCAATATTGTTTAATTTACATTAATAAGTGTGTTTCCTGCACCTGTTTTTCTTCTAACAGGCAGAAGCACAGTATTSTGAATTGCAAGCTGAGTCTTGAAATCAAGTATACAGCTGATTTTTGCAGTTTCTCTGCCTTTAGCAAAGCTCACTAAATAACTTCTTTGCCCAGATGCCTATCCTTTCTCCATTAGGAAAATATATTATGCTCTTAAATTACTCGACTGTATCCATGATGATGATTAAAGCTCATATTATGGTTTCTATTTTGCTAATAGCAAAGTACTTACTAATACCATATGTATAGTTGCAACAAAAAGGGTAGAACAATTTTATTCTAATTTACAAAATATGTTCATTTCAAGATAGGACTACACCACTGCAAAACATGACGTTATAGGGCAATGATTTGCCCGAGGTCTATAGAAAACTTCTAATAGATACTGACTATTCTCTCAGGAGTTTATCCTCTTTAGGGCCAAAACATCACAACATACACAAAATTATCACATGGGAATTATGTGGGGATAAGGCCTGCAGAAAAAGTTAAAACACATAACACTAATAAAAATAACAGTACTCTTAATAATATCAGATGTTAACTAATCTAACACATTAGAGCTAGCTAGAGAATGAAATCCTACTAGGACTTTGGTTAAAATGAGTTAATGAGAATGCAAAGTTCAAGCAGCACAGAGTTTAAAAACATCGATTATAATATATTTTTTWAAAAAAGTCTTGTAACAAACTTCAAGGTAACTTCCACTTGCCGAGCACACATGGAAGCGTGGAATGGTATTGCAGCTCAAGAGAGAATGCCCGGGGACATTCATGCAACTGTATGACAGCTTTTCCGTACYGTTCGTGCTCCCTCAGTTCACTTTTACCCGCTATCACAGGAAGCTGGTCCTTATCTTCTGCCTTCAGCTACGCTGACACCGTTCTTATTGAAGACTGCAGCCGGAACAGTGGGAGCATTCCTTATGGTATRAGCTTCTAAAGCACAAACCTCCTTTGCAAAAATACTATAAAAACTGAATCCTGTGATTATTGCACTATAAAAAGATCTTCAAYAGGCAAAAAACACACAGCTTAAGAATGGAAAGTGTGATATACTAATTGTGTGTGTTACGGTCAGGATATCACTTTAAACACAGGTCTTTTTTTGAAAGAATGAAGGAGGGAAAAATATCTGCTGTTAATCCTGAGTCTTAAGGAATCTTACGGCAAAGTCTTACCCTCTGACTTAGCAATGCTAAGGTAGCCTGACCTGATTATTTGGGGGGTAAGGTTTCTACACCATCTTTACTTACAGACTTCAAGTCCTCTGTCACACCTCTTGTGGCACAACTTGTGTTTGTGCCACAGTCAATATCTTAGCAGGAGCGTTACCTTCCTACTCTTAATATTAAAACCCTCAAATGCAGAGTGACAGCAATCAGTTGCCACTGATTTTCCTCAACCTTCATAGCATTTTCACGTTCTAAGTCTGTGCATTGTCATGCAGCATGGAAAGTCATCTAAAACGTGGTACAAGCTACTGTTTTAACATCCCTGGAGCTACAGTCATAGGCTGAAGGATTACATCTAGTAAGAATGTGTTACACTCCATCATGCCAGCTCCACAGTGACAAGTTTCTCCAACACTGAAGCTGCAGGTTTTTAAAGCGGCAAGCCTCAGGAACCAAGCAACTACATGATCTCCATCTCCATCCAATATCTCCACATTTATCCAAGTGCTCTAAAAAGCACAGCAATGCTTATTACACATTTTTCAATCAAGCTGATGAATTTCAGCATAACCTTGCTGAACTCCTGCCTAGGATTAAAAAAAAACAAACAAAAAAACAAAACAAAACACACAGATAACTGCCAACTAAATGCTTGATCCTAAAGCTACCGAAGTGAAAAGACCTCTTTCCATTAGCAGGGTATGGATTAAGCCGTGGAATACATTGACAGGTTCCATTCCTACCTACCACCAAAACTACTGCACGCTACACCAAATTTAGCAACGCCCTCACCACAGCCACCAGCTTACTACCGGCATAAAGTCTTTTTAAATTTTTCTTGCTGATATTTTTATTGTACGGTCCCGCTTCCCTTTAGCCGTGGATATCTGTTTCYGGAATGTGAGGTCCTGGAAACAGCTGTGACGTAGAGTCCCACTACTGGTATTTGATGGAAATACTGATTTACAAAGCAATAAATACAAACAGCCCCTAAAAGATCTGTCTTCTCCCATGTAAAAGGGCTCTTACCTTGGGAACAAACTTTGTGAGAAAGCCAAAGTATGTGAGCTCCTGCTCCCAAAGCAAAGAGGAGCTGAGCTGGCTCTTTGTACCTGCAGCACAAGGGGAAGCATCTTCACACAGTCTTTTACAGTATTTAGACATTATTCTACCATTAAACTGAGTTTCTGAACACTTCCAGGGATTCTAAAAGACTGTAGCAAGCACATGACTAATGAATAAACTGAAAAGTTGCATGACAAAAATCTTTTKTTGTTGTTGTTTTTGCTGTTGTTTTCTTTTTCCCAGTATAGTGGATAACTGTTATGAAATGTTAACTTTATCTTTAGGTTTTCCCTTCAAAAAACAGGTTTTTCTTCCAAAGAAATGCTTAGATAAGGGAGCCAAACCTCACTGCACAGGTTCATCCATCTGCTTAGTAAAGGAAAACTTAATGATCAATTCTATGTTCTAGAAGCATATTCTATTCTTTCAAACAGAGATAGTTTAAGAGTATCATTCCTCTAGGAATAAAAAAAGAAATAAAATGCAGACATGGTACATTAGCTTAATAAAACACAAGGAACACATTTATGAACTCTGGCCTGAGGGTCCCTTTAGGAATAAAAACAAATACGTTGCAGCTCTATTTTTTTTTAACATATTTTTTCTTTCCTAGCAGTATCCTAACAACATTATCCAGAGGAGAACGTGCATCATATTCCTTCAGTTTGAAGCAGACAGTGGTATCAGATGACAACTACTTTGTAAAGCTCTTCCTAATTTCTTAAAAGCTGTTTACCATATCATTTCAATAGCCACTGTATGTCAGTGCAGCTCCATTAAAACAGATCTGCATTCACGGTCAGGTAGGAACCTACCTTATATTTTCCATGTAAATTATAGTAAGAGAGACAAAACYTCTCCTTTAAATATTAAGTCAAAAGCAGAAAGGGACCTATGTGCTGAGCTTGCCTGCAAAATATATGGAATTTAGGGTCCCAATTAGTTTCCACACATTTACAAACAAGGCTGTTTGTCTCCTCTTTCTAACTTTCATATTGCATTTTACAATTAAATTAGTATCTATTAATTTTGTCAAAACAGCTCAAAATGTCTTGAACACCTAAACAAGTGCCTAATTTTTGTTTATTTGTGGGGAATAGGGAGGGGAAGCATGCTTCAGATACTGCTTGCCAGAATGTTGAGTACGCTCATTATTTAAAATTCTGCATATATTTACCAACACTTTGATCAATACCAAAACTCCAGGCATATCTTTTCAAATTAAGTTTTTCTAGACCTTACATGCTCATAGGCATTCAAGAATTGTCAGCTGGACTATTACTGCTGATAGTCATTACACTGCTGATAGTCATTACACTGCAGTTTCAATTGTCACCTGTAATAGCAGTCCACACTGAATTTCTAACATTAACATTATATTTTAAATTAATGCTATCAGCTCCTGTTGAGACACCATTACACCACTCAAGCTCTTTCTCAGTATTCCATGTCACAAGACACTATGTTATTGCTTGTTTAATACACAAGGAAGAAGCAGGGAGAACAGTTAGTAGGTAGTGAAGGACTTCTGCAAAATGTTAATAAGGGCCTTCCAGTATTATGAATAATTAATATCTAAATTAATATCTATATTTAATTGGAMGATTTTTAAACTAAAACAGTTAATTTGTATGTATTACAGATAATAAAATACATGATTAAATTAATTCCTGTAATCGGACCTTGACAGACAGCTGAAATCCCACAACGCTGTTCATTATTCTGATCAGCAGCATCCTGTTCTTTAGCTGTAATCTTTAGACCTTTTTAAGGTTCTCAGGGCAAAYATACAAGATAAAAGCCATGATTACAGCCTTCGATTTCCTTGCTTGCAAAGTACAGTCAGTTTCTGAAATGGTGAGCACTTCTATAGCTAGACTTCTAAGTGTGCTGTATGAGTTGCGTTAGACTACGCAGAAGATAAATTCTTGCAATTACACGGCCAGTCAAAAGCACGTGCAACAGTCTGCACACACAAAGCAGGARCAGCTATCAGTAATGCACTAAACCAAGAGCGCACTCTCCACCTCCTGTTCTCTGAAAGAAAGGGGAGAAGCTCTTTTCAGGTAACTTGAAAATGACACAGCTTAGCAGTTCTAGGAAAGCAAGAGCACTGGAGTTGCTATCTCTATCAAGCAAGAAACTTGTCCGCAGTTGCTGCTTTCCAGTCCCAGTGCTACTCTTCAACGAGCTCTGAATCTCTGTCCGTATTGTAAATCAACTGCTTTCGGGCACTCTGTCTTCTTTCTTTCTCACAGTTAACTTCTGCCGTCCCTTTCGACTCCCTTCCTGGCCTTAGTAGAGCAGTCTGAGGAGCCCAAAACCCTCRCCCATGCAATTGGATGGGCCCATGGATTTCCCCAGAGCATTGCAACTCCAGCCTCAGGCAGGGGCACCAGATAAAAGAGAACAAGCTAAGCGCACAGCAAGAGTGGTGGCAGACCTAGCGAGCCAGTAACCTAGCAGCTTTGCTCAAAGGGTGGCCTGGGCCATGTGTTTATGGCAAGGTGCCTAGACCTCGGAAGAGGCAGCTATAGAAAAAGCATCCTAGGCAAGGGTTCATCCTAAGTCAGTCTARCAGGAACCTTGAAGCTGGAGCATTTAAAGTTATTGCCAATTCCAACTCAGTTCCTAATGTCTCTGCTTCAGTCTCTAGGAATAATACTCCTTCACAATGACGGCTTCTCAGATGTGGCTCAAACTGCCACTGCAGGTCAATTCCTTGTAGGCTACCACYTTAGCTGAATTTCCCATTCATTAGGCTTTCAACAGAAGACAAAGATCTAAATCCRATGATTCATCACCACTATTTATATGCAAAATTCTAGATGATCTTAAARCATAAAGTTTGCTTTTACCTTGAAATTAGAAGCTCATTAAAGTAACTTGGCAATTGCTCACCTTAATTAGGCTCATAATTAATAGCTGTGATTGCTTCTCTTGTCTCTCAATAACTGCTATTTTTAAATTTGGCRTGCAACATTTTCTTCCCAATAACCGAGCGCTATCTTGGCTTAACTTAGAAACTGGTTAATCAGAATAACAAACAAAACAAAACCCTAGAAATCAACGCATATCTCCACATACCCAAAGTGTGTTATGGTAATGCTGCTGCCCAGCTCTTATAGCCAATAAATCAAATAATCCCAGAACTAGCCTTGCTGAAAATTCTTCCCTGACTTAAGTGACATGCAACTTCTTARTACTGAAGAAAATAAAACTGCTCATGCACTATGTCTTTCAGTGCAAATCAAAAGGAGCTTGGCCCAGCCATRTATTTAAAAATTGTCTAATATACTTTACATTTGACAGACAGTCAAATAAAATCYGCTCTGTGCAGCACTATTCTATACTCAATGTTTCCTGCCCAGCAAAAGCAGTATCCTGTTTTGCTCAACAACTGTCTTGCTTACTCCCCTTTTGCAGCATTGCTGTATGCCACCTGATTACTCTCCCAAAGACAAGTCATCTTCACATCGCTGAGTCTCTACTAATAAAAGGTAAAAAGCCAGTAATGGAAGTAGGTACCATTAYAGCTATAAGATGACTTGCATCTACTCATTCCTGACCTATAAATACTATGTAATTAATAGACAAGGTCAAGTGCCTATTTTTACATACTCTGCAACACTTAGATCTTTACAGACATCAGATCATTTCTGATAACTTTCTTAACCAAGGCAGAATTAGTTCACCTGGAATAACGTGGACAAAATCCCAGCAGGAATGCTCAATTTGACACTAATCAACACGGAAAGGCAAAGACATCTAAAATACAACTTTTGGCCATTCGAACAAATGCTGTCACCRCAATCAGGAAATATAATTCCAACCTAGAGGCGGTCAGAAGGTTTTATGGTTCCAAGGAGACAAAAGCTGATTATTGATATTCGCCTGTTTCTTCAAGTTTAGTTGTTTCTAGCCAAACTACCAAAGATGTTCAGTTCAGAACAGTGTTATCCTATCTAGACACAACTAAGCAAATGGACCAGTTCAGAAATAGAAAAAGAAACAGGGTAAGTAGTGAGAGGAGAGGGTTAACTACCATTCACGTTTCTTCTGAGAACTGCTTGGTCCTCAGCTATTCTACAGCACAAATCTCTGTACAGGGAAGAAGTAGTTATAAATAACAGCTTTTTTATATCTAAGTGAGCATAACTAAACTATTGCTTCTTCATTACACCAATAGCTTCTCACCCTGAAGTGTTATAGTCATCCACCATTCTGCACAAACCACAAGTTTTCTCACCTACAGCGATAATGTAATAAAAGAAAATTATTCTTTTTCTTACTTGAGGAAGGGATTTTCTCTTCCTCAAAAAGCTCTGAATGGGAACTTACAATACTCCATTCTTCACCCTCCTCCTTCACYATCCACTTTTAACTGAGTATACAAGGCCTGCATAATGYTAAAGTTTTGAAGAATAAGTGATCTTACTGAGTATGAGTTGGTGCACTTCTTTCTTTCATATACACGTATGTATGCGTGTTCAYGTGCATTTAAGATTTATCTCTACTAAAGTGAGTCTTAACATACATACAAAGGAGAGGAAGATAGCATCATCCAGAAATATGAAAGAGAGCAAGGTGAAATCAACAATAAGGGGATTCTAAGTCAAATTTCCAGGTCTAGGGACATTTTTTGTGGTTTATGTAAAAATTTGCATGAAGAATAACGAGTATTAATGTTCTCTCTTACTGTGTAGCTCAGATTTGCTTGTGAATAATCTTAGACTAATAGTGAAGGCTGAAACATGAATAATARCTGCACTCTCCCATTCTTCTGGGAATAGCCTCATTTTATCACACTATTTCTTTTCTCTCTTTCAGCATATTACTGTACTAAGGGGTTATAATGGCAGCCAAATAGCTTCCATTTCCACCAGTATTTCTGCTAGTTTATGACTTATTTGGGAAACAGTGCTCCAACTGCACTACAAGAAGCCATCTACTAGTTGCACTACACCTCACATACATAAAGAAAAAGTCATTATGTGTGTGGGGGGGGTGTGTGAAATATTCACACACTCAGACTTTAGGCACCCACCTAGAAGTAGCTGATAGTGATTCTTTCCACTCACTACATCTTTGCTTCAAATTCAGATGCGTCTCACATACCTGTGTCTTTGTCTGAAGCATCCACAGATCTAGTGGGATCTCTTAATCTGCCTGCCCATGCTGCTCCTGCACGTGCGGGACCTTTYTAAACAAGTTGGCCAATTTTCATATCTTGAATTGTTTTTTTATCATGCACATAACCCATTGATCTATGCAAGTTCAGTAGCTCTGTTGTCATGCTTCAAAACAAATCAAAAATGTCGTGTTGCCTCAGACATCTCGAATATAGACTAGCTCTGTTGGGTTGAGAAGACAGATAATAGAATCTGAAATGTGCTGTGCATTTTCAAACCATGGTTCGACTCTTAATAACACCTCTAAAATTTAGTTATGCAAAGTATGCCAGCTGTCCCTTTATAAATAGGGGCAAACTCCACTGCCTGTTTTAATAACTGAAATTAGACACCAGAGGAAATGTCTTCAATCTTGAAAAGAAGTGAGTATATTTTAGTACCTGGTTTGAAGGAACTGCTCTCCTTTTGTGAGCAAAACTGCTTTTTTACAGGCAAGAACCCTGCCATCAGGAATGCTTTTCTAACACTAACACCTATACATCATCTGACTAATACCAACACCTGAATGCACAAGTAATACTTCTGTGAATGTTAACATGATGAATGCTTGCAAAACATATACCTAATAAAAGCGATACAAGTTCAATACCATTTAGAAAGAGCTGTGAGAACTTTTAACACACCTTATGTATGACTCGCATGCATGTGAAATTTGAAGCAGCTGACTGCAAACAGTAGAAGAGCAAAAGACCAGAGATATAATGTTGCCTCTAAAGTTCAAATACAGTCAGTCAGTCACCCAGGGTTGGTGGCCATTAGCTCCTGCTCAGATGCAAACAAAAATGTAGCKCTCTGACTCTGAGGATGTAATCAGCTTTAGGCTGCTCCCTGGTCTGCCATTTCAAGATAGCATAGAGATGAAGCCAGCAAGAACACTTAAGCACATTTCCAAAGAGTTTACAGCTTAATGTCCCAGTACTACTACAGAACCCCTCCAAGTCAGCTCTGGATTTCTAAGGGGAGAGCAARCACCGAATTCGGCTACCCTCCGTGATGAGGACTAGAGCTGTTCCTGCCCATGGAGAATCTGGGAGAGGGCATCTGGCAGGAAAGCCCTMGGGAACAAGCTTCACTGTCCCTCGCAGCCTGTGGCCCTGTTGCCTCCTCACTCCCATCTCGACATACACCATATAAGCCAGCTATGTAATTTGAACACTTTGACAGTTAATTATGAACAAAAGAATTGGCCGTCATCTCTGTATTCACCGGGTTACAGAATACTAACATRCACCTATTGGTGTATGTTTTATTTTTAAACCAGGTATTCAAGCTTTGCTTTCTGTAGACTATTTCTTCGATTGTGTTTTTGAATAAAGAGTGCTGGTTCTTCTTTTTAAAGGTACACTTTCAAGGCATCAGTCTGTCATTGACTTACACTGGCAATTTGCCCTTTTTTTTAAGCTTCTCCTCCCCCCTCCCCAATCCTCTCACCTTTGCAAAGTCTTGGTTCTGCTATCTTCTGGCAATTGCTTTTTCTTACTGCCCTGTGTCACACCAGAGACTGAAATGGCCTGTGGTTTGAGACATGAGCTTGCATAAACATTTTTAATTTGTGCTTCTACCCAATATGCATATTTATGAAAAAWTTTTCATTAGAGCCAGATTGTTGAAGCACAGAAAACAACTGCTAAGGTCAATGAAGTGACAATCACAGCTGTCTTCAAAATAAAGAGATACAAGCATTCCTGGTACATGAATGGCACATCAGGAGAGAAAAAAAAAAAAAAAAAAAAAAGGCAAGTGTGCCAGGGGCTCCTATTCTGAGGATGAGGGATAGGCATTATGTAGCAGAATATAAGGCAGATCAAACAGGTAAGATAAATATGAGCCTAACAATAATATTTGACCACTAAACCACTAAATAATGGCCATAAGGAGACAATAGTCTTTCCTACAGAATGCCTCTTTCTAGTTTAGAAAGAACTCAAATGATGAGCTGAGCCTGAGTTATTTATGGATTTAAAAAAAAAAAAAAAAAAAAAAAAAAAAAAAAAGAGGTGTAAGTTGGTGCTATACAGAAATTTTAGTAGGAATAATACCAAAAGGCCATGCTACTTAGAAATGTGAAAGTGCTTTCATTTGCCCTCAGTCCTAAAAGAGTTACATTTTGCAAGTTAAAAAAAATATATATCAACTAATTAAAGTCTAAAACATTCCAAAATCACTTTTGTTTRCATGCATGCAACACAACTATATGCCCAGTGTAAATGTGTTTTGTAAGGATTCATTAGTAAATGAACCATTTGAGAATTTTTTTAGTCATGAATTGCTCATATTTACCACATTTTTAAATGGGGAGAAAAAATAATTATTTAATAGATCACAGGCCTTAACCTGGTCTGACTTTTGATCACTTAATTTCATCTGCTGTGTATTATACAGCACAGTTATCAGCTAATAAGTGTTAGCTGGGTTGTACAACATGTTTACCTGAGACACATATTTACAGAAAGGCAAATCAGTCTTTAAAGGTAAACATGTTTCAATTATTCACAAAATCTTGTTCAGCAAGAGCTCTACTACAGACAAAGTCTAGGTGAAYGATACGGTGGGTTTTCTCCTTGGCATCACTGCTCTTTCGCCACACTACTCCACCCACCACTCTCAGGTGATGTATTCAGAAAGGACAATGTTCAGTAACCTAGACAGCAAATTCACAAAGCACKGACAACTCTATACTGATCTTCCTCAAAGACAGTCTTAATAAGGACTTAAAGAATTATTTTGCCTAAAGGTATCCTTAGTAGGCATAAAGGACTTGTCCACAGAGATTAGTGCAATCCCAAAGTGAGGATTTTCCRTGTGACAATTACTGCACCTCAGTTCCCTGCTGTCTCTGTCTGGACAACATTAGCACAGCATGAGCACCTCCTCGCTTTRAGGTTTACACCCAAGCTAAATTCCTGGGGTATTCCCTCAGGGGGCAACCCCAAAGAGAATCTAGGTTGGTGCAAACTCTCTTCTACATTCACTTTTTCATACCGCATTATGGCAATGCAATAAGAAAACGGAAAAATAATGATACTACTTAAAGCTTGCAAGAATCTCACTTTTTTTTTTAAAAAAAAAATATTGATAGAGCTGTTGTAGAATGGATCTGATTTTCTTACCGGGAATGATTTCCAAAATAACAGAATCATATCCCATTATAGATAAGCTCCTGAATCTTCCACACAGAAGCTTAAATTTAAAGTTCCACAGAGAACAATATACTGTCTCACGCACATCTATGCCAATACTTAAGATTGCTGATACTGTTTTATAGACACATCAATAATCCTGATAACAGGTTAAGGTCACAACCCCCAAACARCAGAGTGAAAGCCTAGACGAAAGTTTTATTGTGGTGATAAAAGTACTACTTCTTGGAACATCATGCTGTTGTCAATTTTGTCGACAGCTTCACATTCCCCCCCAATACTGGGGTTGCACAAGAGCCCTGGATGCCAAATATCATCTTTATTCCACYGTACCAAAGAATTTCCACACATCCAAGGATTCATCTTGACCTTCACACTCCYGCTGTCTACTGGAAATATTTCTGAAGTTCTGACACACTGCTCAGCCTCAAGCAGCTTCCAATTACATTACATAATGTTATATTATGTCGAAATAATGTAGAATTTCTCCCTTAAATTAAAATGCTATGAGATGGCATGATGAGAAGCATTAATTCTTGTACTAGCAAGAACTGTAAKGTCCAACACCTTGGGAACCATTAAAAGGAAGGATGCTATGCATTATATCAAAGGTGTGCTAAGAATCTACCTTATGAAGTGATGCAGCCCATTGATTTCATTGATGGCAGGTTGTGAAACAGCAGACCTTATCACCTTGACATTATGAAAAAGCCTACTGCAGATCRCTCTTTTTGGAGCTTCTTAAAATCTAACTGATTCTCCTTTGAGGACACTCTAGTTAGTAAGGTGGTAGCAGTATGGACTAGTTTAACAGGAGAATAAATACGACAAAAATGGAAGGAACTCTGAAACATTTTGTAATAGATTTTTTTTTAATTGAAATGTGTTGTGGTACACCCAACTTCATCGGCATATTTTTAGTATGAGTGACTTAAGGCAAGAGATTTGCTTTAAAATGAAAAAATATTATTTTGATATAATGTCCTTTATGCAATACCAAGCATACAGTAATAAAAACAGGTCTATCTCTACTTAACGCTAGTGAGGCTGCAGTTTCAAACTCCAAAGCAATACATAATGTTTGACATAATATAAAAAAAAATAGTTCCAGTATTCAAATCAAATCTTTTATGGCCAAAGTTGCTGATTTTAGAAGAAAAATCTAGTGAAACATACAAACTGAGAGAGGCATAATCTCTTTTAATAGGAGGAATTTTTATTCAGGTAAATTGTTAATTTAGCATAGAAACAAAAAATACTTGAGTTTATGGTATTTGAACAGCCTAGTTTCAAAAAAGAAACAAAGAGGTCAACCTGTAAGTACCTTCTGTATTATCATCACTTCTAAAAGAATTGCAAAATGAATTTTGGCATACTCTGGCAAGACCTGCAAATAACCRCTGAATATTTGATCTGCAAGTAGCCGCTGAATATTTACTCCTCCAGTCAGCATTCTTTCCTCTAACCAAAAATATCTACTCCTTTAAAAAATGCTCAAGATACGTCGCTATGCTTAGCCTAATGAGAAGTAAGTCTCAAAACAGAAAGAAGGGGCAACACAGAAGAACATGAGAACCAAATAAACAGATCGTGGAGAGGTTAACTCTTTAAGCAAATTATCCAGGGTCTATCAAATCTGCATTTCTTTTAACAAAGCATATGCCCTAGTCCATAAACAGTGAAACCTTACAGAGCTTTAGTATTTATATAAGAAACAGTCTCACATACCGACAAAGGCTAACCTAAATATTCACCCTCATTTCAGTTCTGTTTCCCTAGACCACGAGATGTTTTAAAGCACACCATGCAAATTATATGTGGTTTGATAAAATATTTGTAGGTGATACCATGAGATACTTCAGATTCTATCTTTAAGAACTCAATATGATGTGACTGGTCAGTGAATCAGTGTCTCAGAATAAAACGTACTATCTATTCTCCTATAGTGTTTTGTCAGTCTAGAATGAAATGCCATAAAGAAAAAAAAGAAAATTACAATTAGGTTGGAGGCTAGAATTTTCAAATGCCTATTTCCCTAATTTAAGGGGCTAGAGGAGAGAGAGGAGTTGTTTCCATTAAATGACTCGAGCAGTTTGGTTTAGATAGCACATTTGATTTGGGAATCTATTAGCTGGTAATGACTCTTTGGAGAGAAAAAGAATTGGATTCCCTTATTACTTGTTTGATTAGCAATATCTGTAATTCCATGATGTTGCAAAATAGCTTTGCATTAGAACTCAGCCATTTTCCATCATTTGTAGAAGCAGAAGCATAAACACTRTGAAGGCCTCGTTCTCATGTGACACACATGCATGGAAATTCTGCAGTAATCTTAGTGCCACTAAAATAAGTAAAATTAGGTAATGTATACATATAAGACTGACTCTTCAAAAGTGTGCATGTCAGAAATCACGGGTATTAAGATAAGGATTACAGCAACCTAAGTAGTTGCTATTTAAGCAAAGAGATGCAAGAATGCTAAATTTCAAATGACCTTTTAACAGAGGAAATTAAGCAACCGTTTGATTAATGACAGCATTGTAGACCTATATTGCTAAAGAACATCATTAAAAGATAACTGTACTGAATAGATTAAAAGGGTAAGAAAGGGGAGGGTAAATATAATTGAAGGGAAAAATTAAATTCCAGGTATCTGTTTTCCTTTTATTTGCAACAGAATAAGAAGTCTAGTAAACTAAAAAGAGAAATGCTCACATAAAGTCAATACCAGGGATTCTGCCCACTAAGCTGATATGAAGTTGCATTTTATTACATGGAGCTCAATGACTTCTTAAGTTAATGAACATAAAAGTGAGCAGATACAGCAGAATTCATCCTTAATTGACAAGCAGTGTCTTAGGAATGAAGTTTTGCTTTATACATATATTTTATGCTTATATATAGCGTCTTTCATCTGGGCTATACTTTTGAAAAATGTGAGTTAAGAAGCCCAATAGCCCATCAAAGTACATGCTCAAATACGTTGCAATACAGAGAATCAGATTTACCAAAATGCATGTAGCAAAATAAGGACAAACATAGAAGTAAAAGCTCCAAACTGAAGTTTTGGGTTCTTCTCAAACCAACACAAAGCAACATCTATTCTCACTCTGAATCCTTCTTCTAAAGCTCCGAAGAACGTAAYAATGATATCCACTAACCTGCAGGCATCCAGCCCAGGGGACATGGTATTGCCAACGCTAGGGACAGGCCATAGGTTTTGCAAAGCCACCGGACTGAGGCTTGAACTTGTTTTAGGCTCCTGTGGCACTCCATTTAACTCATTTAGTTGTAATAGAAGTTCTCTAACCACCAGGTAACTCAGCCTAATCCATTTGAGCTTTAATTTGGTTTTATAGGATTGCATAGTCTAATTCCTAATGATATTATAATCTTGAACTATTTCTTTTAACTAAAGACAGTAATACCAAGTAGATCATTCTGCACAGAATGAACTACTATTTTGAGAGAAAAATGYGGTGTAGGGGAGTACAAGCATGGAATGACTGCAGAGGTATTGAAAGTACTATCACAAGATGACACCAGAGGGAACAGGGCTATAAACAACTCACCAGAAAAAAAAAATAGGAGTAGAGTAAAGCTAATTTTAGGAATAAAATAAAAAGACAGAGAGAGAGAAAGAGAGAGAATAAATATTTACATAGGTAAAGCACAGCAGGTGCAGTAAAAACCAATATACAGAATTGCAGACCAGTAGACAAAGATCAGCGACAGGGCTTAAGGGCACCAGTAGGTTTTAGCTGTCCCAACCAGCCTCCTGAGGACCCACATCCTGCCCATGGGTCCACRGTGCCATTTCAGCTCCCGCTGGGGCCCCCAGGTCCCACCTGAGTCACGTCACAGGCCTTCCTGCACTCAGCCCTATACCCTGCTCTTTCTGCCTGGTTGGCTGGGCTTCCTGGCTTGTCCTCAGACCRGCCTGGTCCCCTCATGTTTGGTGATCTCCAGACAGTCAGCCACCTATCAGTGCCACCAGCACTGCCCACCCTGCTTGGGGAGGGCAGGTCACCACAGCTATGCTTCCTGGGGACCAAGATATGCGTGTGGAAAAAAAGCATTTAAAAAAGGAGACAAAAAACCCGACAACAAACCACACCCTCGCTCCCAAAACAAAAACATCCCATAGAACTCTAAGCAGATCCTCCTATGAAGAAGGAAAACTTTCTTCACTATCAACATCCACATCCTCCTCCCAGTAAAAAGTCTGCTGTACTGGCAACCCATCATAGCCCCCCACTCCAGCCACAGCCATGAGCTGCTGGACCCAGAGCTGCTGCAGAAAGGGGAGCTTAACACCAGACACTACGAAGCATGTGCATAAGAACTGTTTTATAATTGAAACTTTTTTTCTGTAATGGTATTTTATTTTTTGTAACAATTATGTCTATATGAATAATGATTCTTTGATTATACTGTTAAATATTTCTGTTAGGCTAATGGTAAAGTCACAGCTTGCTTTTAGGGTGACTTTTAGTCTCAAACTCCACATGCTGCAGTATAAAAAAAAATTGGAGAATCTAGGCATCCTAGGCTGTAATTTGAATGCAACAAATTCTGCTTCTAGATTCAAGAGCATTTCACCAGCTGAAGGTATCTCTGACTTTGTATGTAAACCCCCAAAGAAAAAGATTGCCTATTTTGTTTTCTGCAGAGACAGAAAATGCTATCTAGGTAGGAGCAACATAATCTGTACAAGAGCGGGCAAACTAGAGAAGCAGTGCAGTTGAGCCAATCTTCTACAACACCGGTGTTTTACCACTATTACAGATCTTCAGGATTTGCAAGATTGAGGCACTGTAGTCTGTCGGTCTTCTCTTCAAGAGAGCTCAAAAGAATTCTTAATTCCAGGTACACAATGCCAGCTCTTTATATTCTTAACATACATTTTTGGGAAATACAGAATTTTAGTATCGATTCACTTGCTACTTCTTCAAGAATCTGTTGAATTTTAGTAATAACTTTTAGATTGAAGTTCTTTAAAGAAAACCAACAGTATGCAGAATTGCAATTTTCTGTTCATCTAAAGCTTCATGYTTAGGTATCTCACATTCCTGTGAAATTAGAGATCTGTATCAAAATGGTACACACACAGGCATCTAGAAATAGCAAGGAAAGCTATAAATATTCCTATGGGTGAAGTTTAAGACTTGCAYTCAGGCCTTGGAATAAATTTGCGTCACTAGGGACGTAGTTAGACCAGATGGAGCATCATACTTATTGCACCTATGCTTCCAGTAACCACGTGTCAAGTACGCTTGGTTATTTCTGAACAACATTGCATCATTTTACAGAAAAGCATGCAAAGGGTAGGTTTCCTATGGTGCTAAAAAYGCTGAATGACAGCAATTATTCAGGTTGGGAACGAGTTAAATCGAAGCAGCACATCAACACTGTTCCGCTTCGTTTCAACAAGCATGACTGTGTTCATTTGCCATGTGAACACAGATATGCCATTTTAACCAAACTCAATCATGCAACTGTTTGGTATGAATCTGTCAACATTAGACATTTAGCCCATGCTGCTACATGTTATTGGCAGTGTGTTTTTCTCTGTGGTGCAATGGAGTGTAATTACTGTCACATTCAACGGGGAAAAAAAATGCTTTACATTTATAGAACAGCCTGTCAGAGAGCTACAACGGTGTTAAACATTAAYATTAGCATACTACATCAAAAGCATTTTTACCTTAAAACCACTGCCCAACACTATTTTTGTTGTGAATACATGAGCATAACGTAGAGAGCACCCTTACCTCCTCTTTTGTTTAGCTTGGCATATCCTGGCACATAGCTACTTGTCATAGACGACGAGCTGCTGAAGGAAGAGTGGGGTAGTGCTGAGACCAGAGGTTCATCGCATTTTTCTGAAACACAAAAGAACAGATCTGCTCTATGTTGTTGTTCAGACCGACACGCTAAGGGGCAACACAGCCTTTCCTTTTCTGGGGGGAGAATACCACAGACTCAATTTTTTGAGCATGCGGGATGCAATCTGGATACAAACATTTCCAGGCAGCAGGAAAAAGCTGTCAGCCCACATTTGAAACAACACACACACACACACACACACACACACTAAGAAACTAAGAATTTTTTCCAAAGACTTCAGCAAAGTTAGTTAATAGTAATGCATAAGCATGGGCTGCCACTCTTATTAGGATACTATTAAAAAGAAGTTACTGAGAAATCTTCAGAAGCAGTAGATAAAGTAAACTTTCAGTTCTGTGAGAGAAGTGGTGATAATCTGATATTTTATTAAAAAAAGGTATTAGCATACACAAATCAATGCCTATGAATTATCACATATTACAGATTTGCTGAGAAAATAAGAAAATAATCTTCTAATAATCTTTTTTTAGTATAATCTCTATAATCCATTTTGAGCACTTCACTTCTATTTTACTTGGCATAAAGAAGATTAACTTGGTATTAACATCTAAGATGGATGAGAGAGAAAAATCAAAATCTTTGCCCTTCTAATAAAAAGTTTAGAAGAAATCATCCCCTGTGGGTTTTTTTTTTTTTGTTTGTTAGTTTGTTTTAAACTGTGCAAGTTCCAGTGAAAAAAGTTGGGGCTGTTGATTTTTTTCAAACTCTTAGAGCAGTTGGCGTACTGCCCTTCGCTGAGGTTTTCCCTCAGTTACTCCAACGGAGGGGTGAGATACGCGGGTTAAATCCCTCACGCACGTTTTAGGTACGTTCACCCGCGCGAGGCGACGTCGCGCAGCCGCTGGGTACGCGTGAGCCCACGACCCGGCCGGAGCCGGAGGCTGCACCCCGAATCGACTCCCCTCGCCCCCAAAGGMGGGCTCCGGCGTCCAAACGGGGACGGCGAGCCGAGCGAGCCCTGCACAGCGCRGGGCTCCCGGGAGCCTCCGCTCTCGCAGCGCAACGCGAAACACAGCGGCGCGCACCGTGTTTCTTTGTCTTGTTTTGTTTTTACTGGAATATTGCTGGCAAACTGCTCTCTGCCCTTTCACGCGTTTCACCAGCTACCACCACTAATGAAGTCGTTTGTCATTAATCCTGCCGACTACATAAAAATGGATAAAACATTTAAAAAGAGAACACTCAAGGACTCTAAGTGCTCACAGCAAAGCTTCTTTGTAGCATTTTCCTACGCTTGTCTAACACGATGTTTACTGCAAAGGAAAAACATATCCTCAGTAATACCGCAAGCTTAAGCTGAAAATCTYTYTTTTTTTTTTTTAATATAAGCTTTATTTGCCTTTTTCCCCCCCATACATTTCCATATAAACTCTTGCTGCAAACCAATATAAAAGAAAAACAAAATTAAGCATCTAGTTGCACTAGAAAATAACCAGATTAAAAAAAATAAATTCCAGTTACATATATCTATTTCTCTATTATAGCCCGAATATTATTTAATGTGTGCTCACACTTATGTGTGTATATATGTATGTACACGCACTTATTAAGATACATATGCGTATAGAGTTAAAGTAGGGAAAAAGTGTTATCAGTGCCACGTAATCCTCCTTAGGAATCGGTAAGCCTACTTTACCCAGCGCAGAGCTTATTCCATCTCACACATGGGTAGCGGTGCCAAAAGAACAGATCTGAACAGACCTCTAAAACCCCTTTGCACGATAYAGCGCCTGATCATGTGCTCCTTGCGCTTCCAAATATCTGCTAGGTCAAATTCATATTGGAGAGGGATTTTCAGTATTTAAATCAAGTTCTTAAGTTTATATGATTGCCTTCCTCCTCTCACTCACACAGTCCCACATTTTCTAATGATCACAGGGCTTCTTACTCCCCTTTTTCTCTAAGGGGGAAAAAACTCTAAACCTCGCATGTATGCAGACAAATATCAGGAATAGGAAGACCTAGAGGCAAAAAAAATGTTCACTATCATTGCAATTTGATAGATCAGTAAGCATATGGGAGGCTACTGGTCACAGTATTTTAACAATATTTGTTAAAAGAGTTATCCTAACACAACAGAAAAGCTCAAAAAAATCAAAAGGGGATAAAGTATCACTAAAATCCATCATAGCTGGGTGAAACCACCCAAATGCAGTTCCAAAGAGTAAAGTCAAAGCTTCTCTCCACTTGCAGATGCTGGAAGCTACTGAGGAAATTTTATCTCTCCCTCTTGCTTTGACATAGTACTTATTGCTACTGGTGATGAATCTAAACAAAAGGAAATAYGTAAAACCTCTTTTAGAAACGAGACTGGTTTCCAAGGCATCATTTGCCTGCGCAGCTTGGCCTGTCTCTTGCTTCTACTACTCCATCCTCTTGGATGGAGAGGAATACCGTCAGCGAGCCTGAGATAGTCAAAAAAGAGATAAAAGCCTGTAGGGACTATCACTCTGATCACTGTTGCAGTCACAATTTTACAGCCTTTCATGAACGTGTTTCATTTGGTATATGTTTTATGAGTACTGCATCTGGACTTTTGCTTTTTCAGCTTGCTTGGAAGGGCCAATACTGGAGAAAAAGGAGAATACCCGATTTAGTTTTCCCTCATTGTTATTTAGAGCCACATTCACTTTCTACACYGGCCTCAGGAGGCCAACTAATACCTCACATTTATGCTGACTTTCATATATTTTGAAACCTATATGAGAGGACAGATTTGTTTGTGTGTGTTTAAAAACAGAGTTATAGSAAAGGATTATATTTAAAATGAATAGACATGTTAAGAAAGGTATTAAATCTCATCAGTAACTCATGGCTCTAGGCCCAACAGAAAAAAAAGTTAAAGGGCTGCTTACACTTGCTAATACTTCTAACCCCATAGGAAAGTTCCACTAAATATATTGACTACTTAAACTTCCTCCATAACATGAAATGCTGTTATGCTACAGATTTAAAAGAAGAAAAAAATCCTTGGGAACCTTTGATTCTCTCAGCAGTTTTAGTTATTTCCTGCAGAATCCAATTTTTTTACTTACTAAAACCAGAATCATATATACCTTCTTGTTACCAAGATATAATGGCTTTCCGTATATAAGTCAATGTACTGTGCCCTGTTAATCAATTACAGAGTACACTCTCCTGCCAGCATCGCAGCACCACAGAAATAAACTCTCCTCCATACCATTTATCTCAGTGATGTATTAACACCCAAGCCAACTTACATCCGTTTAAATGTGAACTTTCTGATTCAAAACCAAGCTTCCACTCTACTCGCTTTTGTTCAGATAGAAAGAGCTGATA
This sequence comes from Rhea americana, assembly GCF_003343005.1. Taxonomy (NCBI): domain Eukaryota; kingdom Metazoa; phylum Chordata; class Aves; order Rheiformes; family Rheidae; genus Rhea; species Rhea americana. The sequence continues at coordinate 872,546 of NW_028186779.1, forward strand.
ACATAGTAGGTATGATGACATTTGCTACTCTGACTTTCCTAGCAAGAGGGAAATTGTAACACATTTGCATCAAAGGCAAGTGGATGCTAAAAGTTTGCTTGGGATCCAAATGACAGGACAGATTAAACAGAAAAAAAAGGTCACCTCCTTGTATTGTTAGGCTATTAAACAGAAGTGCAAAACCTCTAAAAGCCACCAGCCTCAAATTTCTGAGGGCTAAAAGACTACACACTGGAGAAGGACCCCCCCACACACTTGCCCTGTTCACGGTCTGTCTTAGGCGTCTTCTCTTGGAAGTAAGACCCCAGCTTCGACAGACCATTAGCCTTGAGTGYGGCCTTTCACGTGTTCTGATGTCCACACTTGGTCAGGAAAGCAGATACCACTGTGCTGGGCAGACTATGGAAGGGACATCATCTGCACCGCCTGCAGCTGTTTTACTTTCCAGTTTGTTAATCCATGAACTGTTTGGGGAACTGGGATCAGACTATGCAAAGGGACAAACTCCAACCACAGCACAAAGCAGAGCATGTATACATAGCTCTCCATTTATCATCTCCAGAGGCTAAAGTTTTTCTCACTACACCAGTGACTTCAATGCCTTTCGATGGGAAAAGCAGAGTAAAAACCCAGTGGTTCACTTCACAGCAACCTAATCAATAAACAGGCCACCTATAAAGCTGATGACATCTCTCAAAGCAGTCTGCTTGAATAAACAAAAAAGACCATCTCTAGTTCATCCATATCTGCTTTACATTTACATGGTTGCCACAGGCTATAATGTATAAGAAAAGCTGTCCATGTGGAAATTTTAAGAAACAAGAACAATGCATATTTACTGTCATAAGCGTTTGTGACTAATAATTTGAAATGACATTTGAATATAACTCAGAATTGCTTATGAAGATTCTGCCAGCAAAGTAAAAAGAACTAGAGATGTCTGCAGCATCTCCAAAATGGAGAGAAAAAAAAATGTGGACACTTGTAAATAGCAGTCAGAAATAACTGACAGCAACTTATAAGAGTGCTTCTGGAGAGCAAATGCTTTACCATCATTATGGCCTGCTGTTCTTTAAAAGATAAAGATCAAATTCACTCATCCTTCTTCAAAAACTCCAGTCAAGATTCTCTTTTGATTTATAATCCATTATCATGATATTGCTCTGGAATACTAGTTTATAGACATAAACATAACACCAATAATGACTTGGGGGCAGAAGAACACCACCACGCACCTATGCAKTATCTGTTTATCCTAGAGATGAAGACAACCTGGAAAGCCAGTTAACTTTGATGCAGAAATGATGAGTGAATGAAATAATATTAAGGGTCAAATATTTTAGGTCAAAAAAAGCCACAATTCATTGCTAGCWGACCATGAAACCAATGAGCCAATTTGAAGTAGTGTTAAAACAGCGTTGACTATTTTATACAACAAAGTTTTCACTTAGCAAACAACATATCACTAACACATCCAACTCAATTATACAAAAACCAAATACAAGAAAAGTAATGCAAGAAGGCTCCTATTTTAAAACACAACTGATAATGCAAACATTGGGGAGCAAGGGAAACGATCATATCATCTGAGTTTAATTTGTGCGCCAAATGTTAGTTTTTCTAAATACCTTTTTCTCCCGTTTTGAATACATCAAGTGATTTCTCTGCATGAAACATTTGTGAAAAGCAGTCATAAGATTGCAAAGTCACTCTAGAATATCGGTAAGAGCATTGGCATATCTCCAACGACAGCCAATAGGAATATTAATATGGCTGTTTTCAGTTGCAGTGTATTAGTATGTTGAGACAACCTCACATCTTATATTGCACAGGTAGATTTTATGATCTGAAATTAATCCAACATGCTTAATTCATAAGGCTGAGTAGGGACACCTGTATCCTCAAAGAGTAGGGGTAAATAAGCATAATTTGCTAAAATATTTTATGCACTGTTCCAAACGCACTTTTAAAGAAAAGCGTGAGATGCTGCAAAGCAGCTCGTGGTCAGCAGCACTATTACCTGCTCTGCACATACACACAATAACCAGTTGCTATTCCCATTTGGGTGTCAGAAAGTCAGCACAAGTCTTAGGTAAGCCTTATGTGGCTTTTTATTTGCCGTTTTCACTGACATCCATTGTTTTGATCCATCATTTCTCACTGTGCTCTTGTGAATATAGTGCACTTGCCCTACGCAGAAGTCTCAGGCTTTCCTGACGTGATTGACATTTCCCAGGACAGTCTTGACAGATCGCTAGCGAGCCAAGTTCATGTTCAGCCTCATAAGCAAACGAGTCCAAGTGTAACTGAATCTTTTCTGTAAATATCTCCAGAGCTCAGCTGTAATCTAAAAGATTAGAGCATCTCGTATTGATCTCCAGCAATGTTTCATATTCCGCTCGGAGTTGCATACCGTCAATAGAGATAACACACTGCTGCTCCAGAGGGTGGCTGCTGCTGAAGAGGAAGAAAATATAGCAGCTGTTTCCCCCCTCCAAGGTGAAGCCATAAATTACATGGGTTTAGGAAGTCTCCACACAACCTTTACTGCTCAAGGTTACTTCTGAGGTTTATTTCAAATAATAACAACTGCCTCTCTACATCCTTTTACAGATTTCTGTAAGGAAAGAAACAAGTCTAAGGCAATGTTGTTCACAGAGGTTACTTCTGTTCAGAGAAGCAAACAAGTAACAAAGCCTGTTTCTTTATTCCAGTTCCAACTTCTGAATTATTTGTCGTGCCACACTGGCTGAGCCATTAGAGCTRCATTTCCTGGATGGTACTCGGATGCCCAAAGACACACAACGGTGCCTTACAAGGTTCTGTGATACCTCATGAGTAAGTTATGAGCATCCTTGTAACTGAACTTCATTTTTGACACCTAMAGACTAATTTTGGGAGTAGCCAAAGCCTTATTAATTTCAAAGGTAGTGATACAGCTACATGTTAGGACCCTATTCCATCCAAGGAACAGGTCATCAATATGTCAGAATTCCTCTTTTGAGGCTTTATTAATAAATATTGTCAGGTTTCCTGGGAAATATCAAAATTAGTAATATCACAATAACAGCATAAGTGCATAATGTGTTCTATGACTGCAGCCAGATACTGTGTGACATTTGATGAAAGGCAGTACAGATAGAAACATGTTGCATGGCAGTCTCCATTTACCTGTCTTTGATGATATTTACTTTAAGCCTTTTCTAATTTTCAGTAGTTAATTACAGTGATCTACAATTTAACCAGAGAGATATTTTGTAAATTCTGAACTGAAAATATTTTTCCAGTATTCCATTTCAAAAGGGGAGTACTTAAAATGATGCCTTACTCTATTCAGCAGCATTCCATTATGAATAATTAAATATATATATATATTAAATGCAGTTTTTACTGCTTCTGTCTGCATCTCCAGTAAGATTTCTGGAGTGTTTTTAGTGAAAAATAAAACCTCACTCTTGGGAGAAAGGGATTTTTTTTTTTCTCTCTCCTTAAAACAAACCAAGATCAAAACCAGTCCTGATATTTTTTCCCCCCCCCTAGAGCCCACAGAGCTATACTAATATTGATTAAAAATCATAGCAAAGCATTCTACAGTACATTTAGAGTTTGGCAACTGCTCATACCACCCCACCAGTGTATCTTTTAAGAAACRGTTTTTCAACTACTTTGCACACTGTGCAACTGAAAAAAAATTGTACGAGCAGCACCTTCTCATCTATTCTTTCAGTTTCTAGAAGAGTCAGGTCAGTCATACCAGAAACAGTCCAAAGCAAGTCAGTTTGGCTGTACGCTAGGGACTTCACTGAACCGCCTCGAACACATAAGGAACAACAGCCTCTAACCCCTATGCCAAGCAGTTCATACGTATTTTTCTAGCATATCTAGTCTTCAGATGGCACATCAGTTCTCAACCTTCTGACATTTGAATATWCTTCTTTGCTTTCTATGGTAAACACTTCCAGCAGCTTGAGGGTAATGACAGTGTATTTATAATATGCAGGTGCTTTCTATGGCTAACTATTTGGTGGGAGAAGATTTAAGTGAAAAAAAAAATGGAGCTTTATTTCATCACATTTTAAAATTACCATAAAAAAGGTTTTGTTCCTGATACTATTGTGAATTGTATTCTTAATTTTAAAGCATCTTAGAGGGACATCAGGTTAGCAAAACTAGTACATAACAGACATGCCATAATGTGAGCTTTGCCAGCTGCCTGCCCAAGAGGTTATACATGAGCCCTAGGAGCCCACTCAGGCTCTACCAGATACACATGAAAGGCATGGATTAGACATCACTGAAGCCTTAATCAGCAACTGAAATAGCTATTTCAGGTACATTTTTCAGAGAATTCATGGTTTTCCAGAAAWTTTCCTAGATGGAATTAGTCTGAGAAATAAACACAATAATCCTACAAGGTTTTGCATTAAACCATTACACAGAAATTTTAAAGTAACATTGCTGAATACCACGGAGGATGTTATAGCTAACCAAGCTGCTTCTTCAGTACATTTGTAGCTATGCATGATTCTTCACAGACAGAGGTATCCATCAGCATTAAGCASAGAGAAGCCTGAAATCAGATTGCATTAAAAATTTTGGAGCAAAGAACTGTGCATGCAACGCTGAGCAACCACAGGGCTGAAGAACAAGAAAGAGCACTGAAAAGTCTTCTCAATTTATCTTGTCAAGTCTGATCTAACTTAAAATACATTAGCCAATTAACTAGTTCGTGTTCTTCCTCAGCCTGCCCTATATCAACATGCAGTAGCAGCCTGTTTTTTTTTTTAGTTTGTTTTATGACCCAGAGATAAGACAATAATACATAATTATTATTTTTCTGAATAACTTTTAACAACAGTTTAACTTTTTATCATCACTTTAACAGGTTTCCATCTCTGAGATAAAAGCTTAATTTAAGAGAACATACAATCTTTTCTAAAAAAATAAATACTTATTTTAATGGTGCCTTTACTTATAGCAGTTTTATATTGACATGAATCTACTGAATTCAGAGCTATTACACCAGGTTCAATTTCCTTTAAACAAGATCAAAACAGCCAGTATGGGACTTTAAAATTGCTAGGTACTTGAATAAAAAACAAGGCCAGAAAGAGCCGAGTATTAACTCTCAAAACATACAGCACAAGCGCAGAATAAATATATTCTCAATTTTGTGTATAGAATAGAAATATCAAATTGCCTCACAAAAAGAAGGAAATAAACTTTGTAGGAGATAATAAAACATTCTTATTTATTAAATTACAGATTAATATGTTTGGCAGAAGTCTCATAGGAAAGCCAAAGCTGCAGATTCCCAGCTGAATGCCTTTATATATATATATATATATATAAAAATAATATTATATATACATATATATATATATATACACATATATATATATATATAAAACTACCCTCCCCCTCCAGTGGCTGGGGAAGAAATTCAGCTCCTGCTAGACAGAAAAAAATACTTAATATGATGAAACACACAAAGCACGTTGCATATATGGTTAGATAAGGAAAGATGGAAGTTAGGGGAGCACAAATGCAGTAGAGAACAGTGTTTCAGTTTGCACAGCATGATGCAAACATGACTTAAGCCTAGACCCAGTTCTCTCTCAAAGATGCTTTATTAGTTCCACACTGGTGCATGGTTGGTTATTGCCATCACCCCTTGGGTACTTTCTTCACAGCAGAAAGTGCCTAGTATTTGGCTACATATTAATTGTAGAGGCAACCAAAAAAGCAAAAACCAAAAGGTGTATGAGCTATGAAATTCAACTGTATCACAGCAAGAGCTTTTTTCCCCCCCTCACAGCAAAAAGCAAATGAAGGTTAACCTTGACTTCCCTCCTCTCCACTTTAAGTATTTCTCCCTGCCAACCGCAGTAGGAAAGATATGCCTTTCCAATTCCTGTCGCTGAAGCAAAGGAGGATTTTCTTTGACTACATTCTTCAAACTCTTTTGTAAGACTTCATTCCCTCACAGTTCAAGCATCAAATGACCACATAAATTAAATTGTGATGATGCACTGATTGCACTGAGAGTATCAACAAAACAGTTCCCTGAAAAGATATTTTAAGCTAATGAAAGGCAAGAAATGCATTCAGTTTTTTACCTTAGTATTGCCTTAACCTAGGGCGTGTATGGCATACATTTAACATGTTGTTGCTCTCGATTTAAATTCCTTGAAAGAGAAGATCGCACTACTCCAACTAAAGCTCCCCAAAATGAAATACGCTGCATCTTTCGGTCTTTCAGGGCTAATATCTTATAACTTTAAGGAATGTATCCTGGAGATAGGGGGATTAGAATCCCTTCCTGAACTAGAGATTTATTGATTTTTGGTGGAGAAAAKATATTTATAGTGAGATAATGCTTCACGTGTTACACAGTACCTAGAGACTGTTGTCTCTAGGAGGAGAACTTAAGTAAAAAGACAAAATTGAAATTTAGAGTCCTGCCTAATAGTTGAGGCCTTAGGCTTAGTTACACTGCTCAATTTGGTTGAGCTAGAAAGTAAGTAACAAAAAAGTAACAAAAATTGGCACTTAGATATATCTATATTTTTAATTTTATGACATCAAAATGTCCTTTTCTGCTTATGCCAGTAGAAGTGAAAAACATGCAGAATCCGTAAATACCTTATTATATTTAAGTCTTCTGCCAACCTGTTTCTTCAGGCAAAAAGAAAACCTCAAAAAAAAAATCCAAGAACATTAGTTATTAGTAAGACATGAATGCCCTAGTCTAGATTTCCAAACTCTTCTCTGTATTGTATGCTGAAAACGGCAGGCTGCGTTACCGGCAGCCTGTAAGATAAAATATTCACAGATAACTATACACACTCAAACCAATTATGCAACACRGTTTTGACACGAGAGGCTCAAATCTCTTACCCTAACGACTGGAAAAAACTGTATGTAAATCAGAGCAGGCAGGCAAACATTTTGATATGCTAATGCAAAATGTGTAAGTTGATTCCAGCAAGTGTTCAACATCCTGGGACACACTGGAGCAACAGAAGGAGCAGCTTATCACTAAAGAGCGGTAGCTTCCTATAACACATTCTACAGGTGTATTTTACCTTATTCCTCAAGGTTTGAAAGTATCCAGCATTTGATAATTAATCCAAGATCAAATATTCACCATCCTAACACTTGTTTCCCTAGTTGCTAATGGAAATGTCTCATCTCTACAGAAGCAGATCAAGATTTGCATGCATTTGTGCCTCAGAAGCTGAGCAGAGCATCTTTCTTCATAACACGCTGGCAAACTGGGAAGAGGAAAATACTGACTTGCACTTGTAAAAGGTTGCTCATCTCATGACAGGGTAGCCAGCACTACAACCAAACTGCTTGTCAGGCTACTTGGATATTTTCTCCTCTCTCCCCTATCATTTTTCTTAGCAGAGTAAAATTAGGAGTAAAATGAATGCTTGAACTAAATGATTTRACCTCATCAGAAGAAAACAATAAAAACATTTGAATATCTATATTACCAGTATTAAAGCTTTTCTATTTTCAAACTGAGCAAAAGTCAGAAGAATCAGCGAAAAAAAGGTATTCTTCAATTTTTAGATGCCAACTGCTTTCCAATGTCAAAATTCAGTGCAGAAGAGACATCTGCTTTAGATATGCACAAACTCTAGCTGTTATTTTTACACACATTGGGGGCAATAAAATCTTAGCAGTGGGGGAAAAAATAAAAAAAAGCTTCTGTAATTGTGTTTGTGTGAGCAGATATAGATTTCAAATTGTGAAGTTCTTTCTTAAAGGGAATTGAATTCTAGTGAACAGTACAACTAGTATATACCCTCATTGCTATTCTATTTTCATATACTTGCAAATATAACAGCCAAGTTACTTTTGCCCATTGCATTAGAACACCACCACTGAAACTGAGCTCTTCCAAATTACATCTTGCTCTACACCCAGGAAACTACAATAGAGAACGTGATTTAAGCACATGTTGTCCTGAGAATATCAAGTCTGACAGATTAAAGGAAAAAAAAATAAATAAAATAAAATAAAAAAGCCTACTCTGAAGAAAAATTTTGATGGTTTGAAAAAAGTTTAAGTTTTTATTTTTCTTAACTTTGCTTTAATCTAATAGTATTTAGATGATGCAGTGAAGATAAATGACTACATAACAACTCTGCATGTGTACAATATGTCAGTATGAACATTGTGTGTTATATGCTCTCACTGTATGAATAGCTTCAGGTGAAAAATATTATGAGTATATTGTTGATAGACCAAACTCCACAACTGCAGTAATTTAAGCAATTAAAAGTGATTAATTGCCAAGAGTGGGTGCACTGTGTCAGACAAAAAACACCTAAATTTTATGCTAGCTCAGATGTTACTCAGAAGGAAAAAAAATATATATTAATTTATTCTTAATTATTTAATATCTGCCCAACTGGTAAGTGACATTTAGGATTCAGCTAGAGGTAGAGTATTACAAGACAAAGTTCCTGGGTGCTCATTTCTTATTGGAGCTTGTTCTTTGATTTTTAACMAAGAAAAAAATTTAGAGCTCTAACAAGTATATGTGATTTTTATCATTTGACTTGGAGAACACAGAGCAGAACATCAAAATGTTATTCTATAGGGGCTTCATTGCTTGTTGGGGGCTTTTTTTCGGGGGGGGAGGGGGAACATGGCAGTGAGGAAGCGTCCAAAGACGCACAGCACCCACTGATGTCGCATGGGTTACCCGAGCAAGTCACAACRTTAAATAAAACATCGAATACTCAAGAGTGCTGCAGAAGGCCCCAAAGTTTTGATTCAAAGACTGCTGCGCATTTCTCTTAGACTAGACTTTCTGGTTGGATTTCCTCTCTCAAACCACTCCGTTTTTGGTGAGGAAAGGGACACATTACAAGCCACTTCGGTCAAAGTACAGCACAGGAGATGTACCCGAGAACCTAAACCAAAGCGCGCTGCGACTGAAAAAAGCTTTCCCTTTTTTTGGCTTAAAGCTTGGGAGGGCTGGGAGAAAATACATTTATTTTCTTGTACGAAACAAGCTTTGTCAACGTTTCCAGAACGTCGCTTAACTAMAGGATCGCTCTTGGCCAGACTGAGTCGCGGGACACGCGGCACCGGCGCGCGCTGCTCCTGCAGCCCCTCGCAGCAGCACGGGTGGAAGGGAAAGGCCGGCACCGCTCCGTCCCCACGGCGGCCGCTGCCTTGCCCCGTACCCGGTTTAATCTGCCTCAGTTCCTCCCAAAAGCACGAAAACGTGCAGCCAGCTCCTCCCAACGCAGCACGCGATACCAGGCTCGCAGAGATGCGAGACCTAACCAAGCCTCCTCAAGGAAATCGGAGCTTCGCTATCCACCGGAAAGCCACCCGCGCCCTGCGCAGGCTCGCGTGGGGCCTTCACGTGACGGCAGGAGGGAAGCCGCTGCTAAAACCAAAGCAAAGCAAAACGCAACGTCCATTCTGGACCCAATGGTGATCAAAATGGATTTCCAGAGCGCTTAACAGCAGAGCCTGGTGAACCAGCGTTCGCGCGTATGCGAATTTTTTCTTTTGGTCACTGGTTACAACAACTTCAAGTAGAAAATAGGTATAAAAAAAAGACAAAATCATTTCAACAGTATATGTGCTGTTTCTTTTTTTTTTTTAAACTTTTCCTTCTTGTCTCATCATAAACTTGGACTTACAGAAAAACTATAGTGTGTTTTTTTTTCTATTTCCTTTTTCAGAAGAATTTACCAGCTCGCTTACTCTAGAGTATTATGGAAATCCACACCAATGTGTTATGCAGCAGTCTTAGTTGTCCAGCACATCCTGCTATTAATCTATTTTTTTTAAATACAAATTGTTTTTTTCTTATATAATTATCAAATGCAAATGGTGTTGACAACAGCATTGTCTATTATTGTACCCTCATTATCATGCATATTTACAACTGAAGCATTTTTAAGGCCAAGAGTGCTGTGTAATTACGCTTGGTAAAACCTTATTATTACTACATGTTTAACATGTCAGCCAAGGAAAATAGCACAGTTAAATTAGCATATCTGAAATATGAAGGTGACTTATAATTATAGCCCATTTCCTCCAGTTTTAATCAAATATTTGAATATTCGAGTTCCAAAAAGCTATYCTTTATGACCTTTCCTAGATCAAAAGTTTGCATTATGTTTGATGTGAAAGATGCATGTTGCAAATACGTATATAAATATGCATACATGTGTACATACATATGTATATATATGCACACACACAGAGCAATGTAGTGTCATCTGTAGGACTGGATACTTTGAAATGAGTAGTTAAATATCAGAGAGCTGACTTATCAGCTGTCAGATGCACCATACATATTCATGCTAAAAAATGCTCACTAAATGCAGAGACTGGCTTTTACAAATTTATTTAAGGGCATCTACAGAACACCAAGTTCCCTCAGTGAAATGAACTCTCAGTAGTCAACTTGTCTAACTCACCATCTTCAATATGATACTTAACCCAAGAACAGAGTTCCTACTTCAACATTTATCAAGCCACTGATACCATCCTGGGGTTTGTCCTCAGCAATGCAGATTGCATTCTTCCTCAATAAAATAAATACATAAAAGATGATAGGAAAGGATCTCAATTATGCTGCCTTTTTGGTAAGCAAAAGGCCTCTCAGATGACTCATCCCTGCCTCAGCTGCCATGGAGGAGCCAAGTGCATCCGCCCATGCTGGGATGGGAAAGGTGCAGCTCAAGGAAGCAGGGAGAGACTCTTACTCACCTACTCTACGCAACCATTTCAGCGGTTTGAGCAAGGGCTGCCGATCTGGCACTGCTTGCCAAAACTGGTGGCTGAATCTGAGGATTCAGCACGCATCTGCACAACGAGCAACTTTTAATGCAGAGCCCTAATAGCAAGTATGACAGCTAGCCTGATTTCATGCATTAGTCTACATTTTAAACATCCATTTGAAAATTGCTTTTGGGGGATATATGCATCAGCAGCAACAGTATACCTTCATCAAAGCATTATGATTTTATCTTCACATCTACATATGCAACAGCATGCAGTAAACTTTAAACAGACTACGACGCCAATCACCATAAACAAAAGAGACTAAACGTGAGACTGTCTTATCACAAAGTGGCATTACTTCTAACAGCCTCAAAYAACACAGTGCTCTGAAGGCTATACCTTATCCTTTTACAGATTAGTAAGCCACTTTATTTCCTACTTTAAGCTTTTTCAGTAACCTTTACCCAGAGTAATTCTGCATAAGTAGTAGTAAAACTATTCAGTGCTCTCGCTCAGGTCTGAATAAAGGACACCCAGCTTGCATAGGAAACCCTCAAAAAGTACCATTTATAAAATCACGCTCCAAGTATGACGACACCTTTCAAACTTTTTTCCATCCCCCTTCTGAATCCACAAAGGATTAAGGAAGATATGTCCAATCAAGTAGGGAATTCTCTACCTCGAGTATACTTAAGATTTTTGGTTCCCATAAAAATTATGTCAGAAGGCATTGAAAATAAATAGAAAGTAAACAGTATATGCAAAATTCAAGTGAAGAGACAACAGCCAAAAAAAGAAAAAAGAAAACAGCAAAACTGGTTTATGTCACAAACTTCTGATTTTACTCAATAAGTTTCCTTCACATTTAACAAATTAAATTTATATTTACTAATAGCTTCCTGAATTAAAAAGAGAAAGAAAAACTTGACTCACTTGTTTGTTTTATTCTCAACATTAATTTCATTAAGCTACTCTTAATTTCTTTTGCCATGTTAATWTTTACGACCAATGCAGTTTGCCAAAATAGTAGCCTGAACGAATGTGTGAAGAATTAATTTTGTCTTATAAATGAATGAACAGGATTGGAGAAAGATAAAATGAATGACTAAATGATTGCAGTTAACCAAAAAGTTCCATTTTGCTCCCTTATGAAGAATGATTGAATATATTTTTATCAAACTCCATTATCGTAATGGGGAGATATTCTACACTTGATCTTAGCCAAAAGGCCGGAGAAGATGTTTTAACGACTTTCTGCTCCTGCTTAATGAGAACATTTCATAATTACTGCAACTACATCTGTTTGATTAATGACTCTTTTCCAGGATTCATACATACTCTTTCAATTCAGTTGACGATATACATTGGGAGCACACGCGCACACACACACACATCTTTAGTAGCATGTGCTTTTCTTCCTGTATCTGTGTACTCGAGCACTTCATTATTGAGAAGAAAAATACAACGGAGAACAGATAGGACAGCGTAATTCTGATTTTCTTCACTATAGACAAAAGCAGTTTGCAATTTCTCCCCTCTATTTCTGTACTTAGTACTGAAAGGCAAAWAAGTTTGTACTAAACATTTAAGTAAAATTTGCATTAAAAAGGTGATGGCTCCAAATACCATGCCTTCTGCCTCAATGCCATCAAAATACACACTGGTRTTGTGCTCTCACAATCCTGGTAATATTCACTTAACAAAGGACTACAGTTATTCTTAATTTGTTTTTCATTTCCCSAAAGAGTAAGTGCAACATATCTTAGACAATTTTCAGGACAAATTCGAGTTCTTAATCAAAAAAATAAAGAGTAGAGAAGAAACCTTGGAACCAAGACTGTAAGACCATATCTGAATATCTGCTATATTTTGTATCATTTACATAATAAGAGGTGTTACTACAAATTGCATTATTAGGGTTCATGAAGATTCTTTTCAAATACTCAAGCCTGTCTTGAGACTTACTGACTCTACTTACTGAGTTCTATTATCCCATCTGTTAAAAGTTATTTGAGAAACCAACARAAAACCCTTTTGATTTCAAATAAATTTTTTCTTGAAGATCCATAACCTATGGTTCATAAAATGATTTCAAAATATGTACTTGCATAAACAGACTACCATCATTATCTATGGTCTTCTCAACAATTAGATTGGTTGCATGCTACTTTTCCTGCAAAAGTTAGAGCTGGGCATTTCCATTTCAGTCAAAGTAAATCAGGATCCACTAATCCATTCCCTCTGGGTCAGAGTGGGAAAATACATTGACTGGGACACAGAYTTAGTACAGCATTTTCACAGCACTTGCTGTGAAATTCAAGATACATTATAAAAGGTACAAAAGACAGCCTAGCTTCTGCAAGAGCTGATAAAGATAAAACACATGCTTCTCAACAGGTGCCTCACGTGATACRCACGATACTCAGCAAATATTTAGAGGAAATACTTGGAGGTATTTTCCAGCTGCAAAAAAGCCAGCTTGATTGTGGTCAGCTTCTAGGCCAAGCTCACGAATGGATACACTGCACACTCATAGCAGATCTCTTACAGAAAGGGAGAGACAGAGACCAAATTTTGGCATCGTAACAGACTTGTGGGGGAAGACACCAGTTTGTCTGAAGTRTAATGGAAACAGATTTCAGCCTAATGCCAGTATTACAGCTTTCAGTTGTGATTTAGTAACCAGCTCCTTATCATTCTCTCTCTTTACAGTTCCACTTAGCCTTTCTGATAACTAATGACTTTTAAAGGAGGGGGAAGTGAAAGACATTGAAGAAATCTAAAGTGAAAATAAAACAAGTTACTGAGCAAATAAACTCAGAATAATACTTTAATTTGAATAGAAGGACTGAATGTATTATGGATATAGCYTCCAAGTTTAGAGAAACTAATTTATAACCTATATTTATTAAGTTTACAAAATCACTGTATCCTTTCAACACCACAAAGACTTGGATTCCTCACAACTAGAAGGGCCCGTAGGGAGCCAAGCACTGAACAAATGAGGAATTAATCATCCAATGAGCAGCACAAACCTCTATGCATAAGGGTGGGGAATGCTGATGAAGACGTGTAAGATACTTTCCAAAATAATAACTGTCCCAGTCATGTAGTAGCAGGTATCTTTGAACATAAAATTATCAGCTGGTATCACATGCAATAAAGAACCTAATATACTAGCTATAAAAATGCATATCTACTGTAGGCAGGGCACAGAGGGACCAATGCAGTATACTTACTGGTGAGCTACGTTTATAAAGCAGATAGCGGCTGCCTTGTTCAGGGACCTCAGGGGGACGTTCGTTCTCACGGTTATGACAAAATTAAGCCCTAAGGTTGCTCTGCTGGCCTAAGACAACCTAAAGGACTCTGGAGACCCAAGCTTTCTGAGCTTCTCCATAATGATTTTATACAAAGGCAAGAAGCAAATATCACAAGAAGCTGAAAACATTGTAACTTGCCAGACACACAAAGAGATAAAAACAGAGGAAACGTGATTTACTGGAAATCTGACAGCAAGAATTAGTAAATAACATAATGGGTGGAAAGCAGAAGGATGAGCACAAAGAAGAAAAACTCCTCTACCAAGAATAATTCAATAATATAACTTTTTACATTATTTGAAAGGCAGAGACAGGCTTTTTCCCAGCTCGTTAGCTTCCATAAAAAAATTAGAGATCTTATCCACAAGTAATAAACATGTATTAGATCTTCTGATTCATTACAGTCAACTGTAAGAAGTCTTTTTTTTTTTTTTTTTTGGTCCTTTTTGCCCTCAACTGCATGCATGCAGATAAAAGCTCCCTCTACTGACCCTGCTTGTTCCAGCCAAGGAAACATAATCAGAGTAAGTTCCTGTGGAAATCTTAACACAGTTCAGCTTTCATAGATGCTTAATGATAAGCATTCAGTATTTAGTAGCCATTAATTCACAAAATCTGTAAGTTATTATAGATCATACATTATTCTTTGTAACAGTTTACACATTCTCTCTTCTCAAACGATGACTATGAAATGCATCTTTGCATTTCATCTATGACRCAGAAAGTGAACAGCATCAGATTTCTTATTTGCACTGGCTTTGTCAAGTGCAAAAATCCATTGCCTAAACACATTTTGTAGTGGTAAAAATAGACAACTAAGTATGAAAGAAGTGATACAGAAAGGTGGAAAGTGTTTAGAGGGAACATGAGCAAGATGAATACATGATTGCTTTTCCATGCCCTCTCTACTGACATACGGTTAATACAGCCATCAGTGAAGATGATGGAAGAAAAAGAGTGGTAAGTGATTTGAAAGAAAGCTTAAAAATCCCAAAACATACACACAGCAGCACACTAGTGATAAACATGGGATGCCAGACCAATGCAAACACAACAAGTATAAAACTCGGGAGGGAATGATGTTTCTTCTAACCTCAGTCCTGGAAAATTGGACTGGACAGCTTAGAATTTGACTGAATATATTAGGAGAACATCTGTCAAATAACAACTAGAAATGGGAGTGGAAGTATTCAGGGAGAAGAGAGATACGAAATATGGAACAGAGCAAAAGTAGAAAGTAAAGAGAAACTATGATTGAGAAGTTAAGGAAAACCAAGAAATTTTAGTGAAAGCAACAGACAAGCTATGAATCATCAAAATGGAGTACCTCAGTAGAAATAAGTTAAAAATATTAAGAGAATATGATTTAATATAGTTTGGTAAATCCATAAGTCTGTGACCTCTGTGAGAGTCATTATTTTAGGAAAGCAACTAGTGTTTATTTGATTTGATGGTATTGGCATTTGCAGAAAGTGAGAAGCCATTGGGACTA
This sequence comes from Rhea americana, assembly GCF_003343005.1. Classification (NCBI taxonomy): domain Eukaryota; kingdom Metazoa; phylum Chordata; class Aves; order Rheiformes; family Rheidae; genus Rhea; species Rhea americana. Next base: position 888,131 of record NW_028186779.1, read on the forward strand.
TCAGCAGCAAGAGCTAAGAATTATAAATCTGAGACCGACCCGCAGACAAGCGCAGCTCAACCTGCACGCATTTCGCTGACTTCAATAACGTTGTCATCACCACGTTGTGCCAAGGACGGCAGAAACTCGAAGAGCGCCCTGCTGATGACAGAAGGCAGAGCCCTGGCTGGCGGGCACCCCAAAAGAGCAGGAAGAAGCAGCTGCAGCAAGCATCATTCCACTCCTCCACCTCTCCAAGTCCCACAATGCAGAGCAGATACAAGTCAAAAATGCTTTAAAGTTGGCATATTCTAGTTGGCATTTACAYTTTTAATCAAAAGTATTCTCTCTATCAAAGAGCCAGTAACAAAAGTCACAATATTTTTCCTGTTTTTATTTATTTTTAGTCTTGTTTTTAAGCAGCAGTAGAAAACCTCAGCTCTTTCTGACTCTTTCCATCCTAATGGATTTACTAATTATCTGCTAATTCATCTAGGTTAATTTACCTTTATTTTAAGAGCGAAGGAAAACTGCAATCAGCAAAATACAAATCCTTAATTGGGTTAAAACTCCTTAACTAGCTACTTAACAGAAGAGTGGTTGGTAATTTATGTTATTCATATTTTTTTTTGGGGGGGGGGAGGGGAAGCTTCATTTTGTTTTCCTTGAAAAAAATATTTTCATTATTTCTGTATTTGCAATGCTTTGCTGCATCAAACAGAACTTTTAAGGTGTCAGTCACCAGCCACTTTATACGATGGCACACAACACTTCATACCCRCGCAACCCCCTTCTTCATAGGGGAAAAGATTTAGGGTATCACGAGAGTCTACACCAAAGCAGAGCATCTGAGTTACTGCTATCAACAGTCAACTTTGGCAGGACAAGCAAACAAGTCTGTAATTTCAAATTACAGACACGTACTCCTRCTCCAGAAAAAGGCCATACATCGAGTCAGGCTTCTGGCCTCGCTGGATTCATTTCAGCTAGCACAGGACTACTGCTTTGCAGTGCTGCCAGCTGGCGTACGTGTGAACACTGAACCGGCTTGGATCAAGGGCTACGTCAGAGCTCGCGCCGGGTGCTCCTGTTACCGACGCAATTTCATCCTTCTGCTAGCAATGACATAAGCCACTTCTTGATAGCGTTCAGACCCAGTGGAGAAAGCAGTCGACAAACTGCACGTGTTGAGGTTTTGGAGGAAGCCAAACACCGTGTTTTCCAAGAGCTGCTTAAGAAAGACTGGAAAAAAGGAAGAACAAAGCGAAACTTGAGCAGAGAAGTCGCCTTTGCAAGGTTTTATGTTAGCAAAAAGAGATTTTCACAAGGCCTGAATAGATTTTAACATATAAATAGTTGCAAATACAAGCAGGTAAAAAGTCCTCTGGGATTAAAGCTCTGAGCGGTTGTTCTTATCAAAACTGCTGCTGCCCCAGCTCAGCACCTACGTTTAGCACAAGCAAATGTGTGCAGCCTACCACTAGCAACAGATGGAGCTCAGACACCCCGACTGAAAATCAGAAAATACCCAGGCAAAGCAGCCAGCGCATTCGCCTCAAGATCGGCCAGCGCGGATGAGGGCAGGCGTTACCCGCCCACTCGAATAGCTTACTTCTAGGTACAAATACAGTCCAAAATCTCTAAAAATTTTATCTTCTTATTAAGGAAAGGTGTTTTCTGCATATTCCTATAGCTCCTGCTAGCGTTGCAGACCAGGCAGTGCGAAGACCATGACTGAGGTTAACATCTAATTTATGCAGCCTGTAGTAGAAACATTAAGCAGAACCCAGATTTAACAAGACCTTCACAAACACAGCCTAAGTTTAAGCACTTCAGTATTCCCAGAAAAGCCAGCTAACACGCTCTAGCCAAAATAGGCAGCTTCACAATTGCACCRAGTAAGCACTTGCTTCCAATTTCAACCCTTTTATTCTTAGTTCGGTATTTGAGCCCAAAATCATCCAGCTTGATTTTCAAGTCTCTGGCAATCAAAGCTGCCTTTTCAAGCTTCACGTTATTATGTGAAATTTAACACAGGGAAAAAAAGAAAAAAAGACACACACACAGTTAACTTGAATCCCATTGTACCATTTCAGAGTACAACTGTATTTAGCAGAGGTGAGGGGGGAGGAGGAAAGCAAAGCACCTAGACCATAGCAYGGCCTCGTTTCAGCTGTACTCCAAAATAAGATATCCCTCAGAAACACTGAATTTGCTCATTACAACGAGTTGCAAGAGTAACAGAGCTTCGTTTTCAACTTCTAATTAATGCACCAAAAACTTTCATAGAATTTATTTAAATTAAAATTATGTTCTGATTTGGCACACCATTACTTTCTAGAATGTGTTGCCTATTGATAACAAACCTGCATTTGTACGCCTCTTCTCATCCAAAATGCCAGCCCCTACTTTAAGATCACGTGTGTTATTTATACAGAGGCAACATCACAGCCCCCAGCGAAGCATGGCCATGGGTGGCATGAAGCACAGCAGCTGCTCAGCAGAGCACAGCTCTGCTATGGGCTACAAGTGGAAGGGAGGAGGAATATTACATGTACATTGAATTACAAATAACCAAAAAAAGAAAAAAAAAAGGCCCAGAGACAACGGTGTTCACAAAAAATACATTAAATTAATTAACAGAGCAGTATATTAAYACCACACACTAAACAACTGAAAAACCTAAACTCCATAAAAAAAACCTCAAAAAACATGGTATTTTTCTCACATATATCAACCAGTTGGTTGAGGTCAGAGGAAGCAAGTAAACATACACAGTGCCCTGCAGCCAACTATATAATCAAAGGTATTATAAAAAAAGTACTGGCAGCCCTTTCTCTCTTCTGCAACTCAGAGGAGTSAGTTCGAGCACCTCTGCTACCAGTAGCTCCAGCTTGATGCTGGAGCTGTTCTCAAGCTGTAAATGGGATCTACAGTCACACCAGAGTGCTATAAAGGCTTCAGACAACAGAAAGTGCCAGTCGGGATGCAGCCTAGACCACTCTGGTGTCCTGTAGTTTAAGGAACAAGGTATTGTTTCACTATTTTGGCCTTCTGAAAGACTATGAGGACTATATCTTTGCTTATAGTATTATTTCAAWTATGGTCTTCAGTCAGAACTATTTTTTGCATTTTTCGTACAAAAGGACTCTGTTTCTCAGTTAAAAAAAAAATGGTTTTGTTTACTGCCCCCCAACCACTAAAAAAAGGACATTATGTGAATTTTTTTCTCCTTTATTCTTCCCGATCATAAGGGACAGTCACTCTGTTTTACTCCATATGGAGACTTACATCATCCTGGTGACTATAGTGTCATCCACAGTCTTACACAGCAACACTACTAACATTTGTCCTTTGTGTCTTTTCATTCAAAGAAAAAAAAAGAAAGAAAAACCACCATAGAGTGAGCATAATACAGTATTTGCTTTGAGTTCTTTGGGTAAGATTTTGATTTTGCTGKAGAAATGAACCTAAAAGAGGCTGATATAAAAATAAATAAATAAATGGCTGAAAACAGAATGGAGCCCTTTGATTTTAATGCCACAGTTCACTGATTAGCAGTGTATAATCGATGACAGGATAGATGCCACTGTGGAATAGTCCCTGTCATGGTATGCCACCTCTAATGAAAGGACTGTTTCTTTCAGTAACAYTGTATTATTGACTTGGACTATAGTTTAAGGAAGATCAAATCAGCTCAATTAGTATGCTCATTTGTATTCAGGCCATATCATCCAGGGTTCAGTTACTAACATTTCRTTCCTGGAGATAACAAAATGTTTGTGCATAATGTATCTTTTCATCCTTAAAACTGTAAAGGTCATTGGATGTGAAGGTATTGCTTTTCTGACTGCTGCACTTCTACAGCTATTTCATTTTAATTTCAGTACATCTTTCATAAGCTATTGACATAGAAAAGTGAGGTAAGAACAGTTCCTACTTTTAAATTCCCCCTCACTACTGTAAATACTGCTGCTTGTTTTATTTGAAGCCATAACAGACRTATCCTTCCCTACCTAGGATAGATAAGGACTCATTTACAGACTTTGTAGAAATTTTGCTATCCATGAAATCATTTTCCCTAGGAAAAGTGAATTAATAGGCCTTTATAATTAACAGGAATATTTCATTTTGTTCCATTTTGTCTGATCACAAAGGCCAATGGACATCTATAGGTCTTCTGTATACAGACACATGCCTTGACACCTGTACAGTAGCTGCAGAAGCCACAGTATCTAGAATGATCAAAATGCTTGGGTATCACCAGTTGGACACACACTACTTATATTTTTCAGAAGACTACCCATTTACTGCTCATTCAAGCTATGCAAGTGATTGGGAGAAAGTTGTTTTGCAGACTAAGCTAAAATTGATAGCATTTTACTTTTAAGTCACTAACCCATTTTTCAGAATATTTGTCCTATTTGTCCCTGTCTAATGCAAATGAAGCGTCACACTCACTGCAAAACAAGCTGCTGGGTGCTTCGGGACAACAGACATCACAGCCACAAGCACACACTACTTACACAGCTGAGCACACCTCCACATCTGGAGCCTACAAGCTGCAATGCTCCATTGACGGGCTGCAGACATGAACTCAAATAGCCTTCCTGCCTGTTTAGAGCCAGGATTCACTCTTCAGTGAAGAGCATTAACCCAACTGCATTGGCCTTTCCACCAGGACAAGCGACCCAGCCCCTTACAGGGGTCCCGTGAGCTGCGCTCGCAGTCCTGTGGCTGTCGCAGGGTGGGCTGTGCTCACAGCGATCCAGTCTGACGACAGGGCTCATCCCTGAGAGATGGTCACGCTGCGGTACCTGTCATCATGCAATGCAGATCTTCAGGTATGGATCAAATCAGGCATTTCCTTAGTATGCAAGTAGGTGTGTAGTCACCCAATCTACATATACAAATAGGTTCAGTGGGCTAGCACCTACAAAACATGAGGATAGCTTCTGTCTGGTCTCACAAAACACATGGATACATAGAAAACAGCAGTCCAACCCACGGCCTGCTACTTGATAATGGATTTGTAGCTCTTGGGAAGAGGAACAGCTCAGAGCAGGCCACATGAAGCTTTTGGTGGGATCAGACTGGCCACATTAGCTGATGACARACTAAACCAACATTGACACGATTCGTCACGCAGAGCCACAGAGCCACCCAGAAATTTACTCCMTACCACTACATCCTCAAAGACTCTACATGCATGCAAGGAAGCTACTGACACATTGCCAAATAGAGCGAACAAAGATGTAAGCACTCCTACTACAATATTCCCTTTCAAAAGGATTCTTCTGGGTCTCTGGTACATGAAAGTATTTTTCAAGCAAAAAATGGACAGACAGCATTTTGGTGATTATTGTCAAATGTCTTGCTTTCACTAAAATCCGCCCCCCGTCAAAAAAAAAAAAAAATCACCTACTTAGGCATATAAAGGGGCTTCTTTATCACATACTCCTGCAAAGGAACCTTTGTCTTTTTCTACAGCTACCTCAAATTTATAGTCTGTAGCACTAGGAAGCATTTTGACTTATTTCTTAATAAACGTTCTAAATCATTTCTTGCACAAGATGATTCTCAGACGGTCAGATATTACAGTGGAGTCATAAACAGGCAAAAAGAAAATGTTTCCTTTTATTAGGATCACTACTTGGAATGACATATAGATATGCTTATCTTTGAGAAACAGTCATCCTTCTAAATATAATGTTATCACTGCCTTCTAAAATTAYATAGATCTTTATTGTCACTTAGAATTTAGATTTATGTTTATTCTGAATAATCTGCTGAGACAATTCTCCTTATGAAATCATGATCCATCATCTAACTGTGCTTGCACTGTGTGCTGTATCAGCATATAACATGGCAACATAATGAGACAAATGAAGTTCAGTAATATACCTATTAAAGAGAAGCCCATCCTTCCACTTTAAGCAGATCCAGAAAATAAAAATTATATATAAAGAATAGCAGATATTAGATGAGACAAAAATATCTGAAGCATTTGAATGGAAGAACCTGCAAATCCTAAAACTAAGTGCTCAAGCTCCAGAGCTTATTCAGTATTTTATCATTTAGCTGACACCACAGATAATTGGAGTCCAAAGACTCTTTACATAAACTTGACTTTAAAGTCAAGTCTGTTTGTTCTGCTTAGAAAACATGAACAATAGAATATAATTTCTTATAAGAATATTGTTGTCTTTATGAAGCTGTCACCTACCATTGTCACTTGGGAGCTGCAGAACRGCCAGCCTGACACTCTTCAAGCAAACATGATCAAATTTCACTGCAACCGTTTATACTCCCCTGGACTTTTCAGGATAGCACTGCATTCCACTTTCATTCTATTTTATTTATATAAGTATAAAACACTTTAAGGATATAGCACAAGTTATTTCTGTTTTTCTTTCTGACTATTTTGTTGGTCCTAATTAGCACAGACAAAAGCATCAAAAAAGGCATTCGTTGCCTTACTGCTAGCTATTTCAGTAGCTGTACTGAATTAAGTACTTAATTCATAAAATCTGATCCCCAAACAATGATCAGGTCATACCTAAAATTTCATCAACTTCTAACCCAATTTCATCAATTTCTAACCCAAGAATTTGTATTGGCTACAGCACAACTTTGAAAAGACTCAGCCACTTTTAACATTTAAGTGAGTCAAATTTTTTCAGGAGTTGGTTTAAAGGGCAAATCATAGTCATTATGAAAAACGTGCATCTTCTTTCCACTCATTCATCTTTCCTCCAATTTCAGCCACTAGTTATGTCTTTTACCTCCAGTTAAAAACACACCTATGCATCTGTTCACTCCATCTGTAAGGCCAAGAGACCTCAGGAGCTTTTTGTTGTTGTCGTAGCTTTTTGTCTGTTGGGAGCTCAGGCTGAACTGACTACGCAGTATGACACGCAGAATCTTTCCACAAGCATTGCCTTTCAGATAATCTCATCATCAGATAACCTTACATGCCTCATGGTGCATTTGCCTTCAGATACACTTAAGAGGCTCATGATTTAGCATGATACAGATGGCTTTGTTTCAAGTTCAAAATCAATGATTGTAAAGTTAGCTATGTTTTCAGCAACAATCTTGGAGAACATCACCAAGACCTTCTATGTTTTATGAAGTCCCACTACAAATACCTGCCTTCTCCTCCTATCTTCACGTTACACAGTGATTATTTTCCCCATGGACAACATACTTTAAGATATGTTATAACAATCAATATTTGACTAATATTACAGAACAGCAAAGTATAAAACGCAGTATAAAACATAGCACACTTGGAGTTTTTTCCCCTCTCCAGTTAGACCACCCAAGTGTTTTGGACAGACATCCTCTCTCCCGAAGCCTGATGTAATGAAGACGACGGATGACTTTAGAAGAATGAACGATATGTGGTGCTAAACCTGCGCTACTGGAACAGCCAGAAACTGAATAAAGACTAAAAATATAACTGGGCCAAAGGACACTAAGTATTTGTAATGTCTTATCCCCAAGTAAAATAGGTATTTTCTTCCAGCAAAGGGAAAACACCCCTATTACTATCGAGCTTCTCCCATCCAGAGAAATGACTCCAGAGGAAGACACTATTATGCACATGCCATTCACCCATGTGAGTACCTTTAATTCTTGCAGGAGACCTGGCAGTTGGCATCAATTAGGACATAGCAGTGACTGCTCTAATCCACAGAGAGTGTTCATCCTGCAATAGAGTTACTCTAGGACTGCAATTAACAGCTCTTCTCCACAGCTTTCTCACGATTCCATCACTGATCATTTACAGATCCCAACATGTGTCAAAGATAAAATGTTATTACCTCATGCCACATATCATGCCACAAAGTCATCTGCTTATATCTTTATTCTGTCAAGTCTTAACGAACAGTCAACTATAATCACACATCTACCACAATTATTAATAGTTTAAAAACTATAATTTCAAGCTAGAGTAGAAAAAGATTAGGTTAGAGAGAAATTAAGTTTTTGGATTTGGTGGACCTGATAGTACTTCATCACTTGAAGTTCTGACTACAGATCCTGCAGATGTTAGCAGTTACCTATTAAAAATTTTTGTTACAAGAACTAASTATTGAAAAAAGCAAACATGGTGCTTATACTTAAAAAGAGGAAAAAAAATGAAGGAAATTCTCGTAATTTTACTCTCAATTGCTGAAAAAATAGCATCGCAACTGTTGAAATAATTTTAAAGTTCCCAATAATCAAAGTGATAACAGTCAAATTATTTGTCAATAACAAATCATTACAAAAACAGTGTTTTCTACATAAGACAGTATATCTTCTGTCTTTTCTTTCAAAGAAAAGCAGTGGATGCTGTACAAAGTCTTAGCATGACTTTGTTTTCCTGGGTTGCTTATGAGAATATTATGCAAATCATCTTCAATCTAAAAATGAAAAGCAGAGAATGTAAAATGGTTAAACGGTCCACACAACTCTGTGTTGTTACCTTGGATAGATGTCCCAAACCTASTGTAAAGGTCTCCCCTGAGTTAAGGCATCTGCAATATTGTCACTGATGACTAGGCTAATATAAAAAAGAAAGAAAAAAAWTGCTATTAAGTGGTGATAAAAAGCTGGTACTGGCAAATATGTTGGAGAAAAGAAGAATTAATTGTTACCAAATTGGGGAAAAAACACCAAGAAAGATGACATCAATAAAGTTCTATGTATAAGCAGGAGTATCTCGTAGGCATCATTCCTCAGAGATACTGAGCACCAAGACAGCAGTTCAGGGAAGAGCACCAAGAATGGTGCAAGATCCAGAAAACACGGACCCAGAAAGTGGATCACCAAGTGAGGGTTGTTTAGCTCTAATGGAGAGAAGATAAGATATAACTGCCTTTAAATACATAAGGGACTTCTGAGGAAAAARAAAAAAAAAAAAGGAATTGTTATTACTTTACCCATGGTAAACTATTCCAAGTAATTACTACTGGAGCAAGGAAGATTTGGGTAAGATCTAGGAAAAAAGGTTCAACATAAGCAGAGTGATATAAGCCACTAGGACAGACAAAGGTGAACAGAGATAGACCAAGATAACTATACTTTTTTGCTTGAAATTTCATTTCTATTCCCGAGCAAAATGGTCAAAGAAGCAAATAAGCTCATAGGATTTTGTTAGTGGAYGGAGCAGAACTGGATCCAGCTTGCAGAAGATCACAGCCAAGACAGACTGAAACCCTGAGAGAACATGGAGGTTTTTTTTATATAAAAGTGACTCGCTGGTTATAGTTATTTCTTTAGGGTAGTCCTGTCACACTAGCCATTGGTTTTGCCTCCTATTGGCAGCTCCTAGAGAAATGCAAAGCTTAGACTGCAACAGGGACATGCCAATGTGAAGTTAACCCTGACGAGCTTCGAGCAAAACAATTCTGTGCCATTGCCCAGTCCACTAACATTGTCAAAGGCAAACCAGCTTCAAGAGGTTTTAGTCCCTAGAGCCTCGAATACAACAGCCACATGTCTGACACTGCCAGCAATTTCAGTAAAAGTGGGCAGTGCCGGTGAAGCCAAACTGGAGATGACCAGAACTGTAATTAAACTCTGTTTGGTGCTCAAAATGAACTAATGACAACTGAACTTTGCATGGGAGGGAAAAAAAAAAAACACAACACACAGAACACAAAGTATAAAACACAGAAGTGACACTAAAACACAGAAGTGACACAGACAAGCAGATAACACCACCAGTGCTGCTCTCCCATAATCTTACCTCCCAATTTTCCCTTTAAAAACCTACATCCATAGCTGGACATAAATTACATCTAGCTAAAGTTGCATTTTTCTCTGATCAGCACCCACAAGCTGTACAAAAAGATCCAGCTCAGCTCTTCCCTTTTATGTTAAATCGTCAGGAAAAAACAGTAATAGAGTTACATTTCTTCCTTGAATCAGCATCTTTGCTTCACTTTGGATTAAAGTAGCCCAGATGAAGCAGATGCTGAGAAGTAACATGAAAAAGGAGGAAACAAAGAGGCAAATGCTTTGACATAAGTTCTGTAACAGATATGAAACTCATCTGTAAGATATGAGACTTAAATTTACCACACACCTCCAAAACTGAGAAAAGTCAAATACTAGGAAGYAAGACATTTCCATTTGCGACTACAACAACCTGTCACTAAGACTAATGAATAAGCTTTCCCTTTGCCACACAAGAAGCTGATTCTCCTTTGAATATTATTAATACTATGGAGGAAAAAAATATAAAAGAAGAGAGACCTCCTTCTTATCAAGGAGCAAGACAAAGTGAAACACATGYGAATAGAAAATAAGACAGATGCAGCTCTTTTCAGCAGCTCACGCATCGCCAGAGAAAGCAACCKTCTAAGCAAGGAGCAGGCAAAGGAGTAAAACAAAAGGAAAACGGATTTCTATGCAGAAAGCTTCTGTTATTTATTCACTCTTATTCAGGTTTTATGGTCCCTATAGGGACAAACATTAGCAGGTAATTAACTATTAGACAATAAATTAAACAGAAAAAAATATTGCCGAGCACAGTTATTCCCAGCACAGTAGTGGCAATTTGGCAGGTGGATGATAACTGAAGGCCTGATAGTCTTTCCCTGGTGTTAAAGCATCCACTAGACTCAGCCTGGAGGACAGATGACACTCAAGCACAAGTCTGGAAGAGCTCAAGCACTTTCTCCTGGAGTTCTGCACAGTTCTTTTGACAGAATCAGTGAATTTTCAGTGTCACTAGAAAGGTCGAGATTTCCAGCAGTGGACTTGTTCAGTCACATAGGTGCTGAGGACTAAAYGGACAAATGGCTTAGTACAGTTCTTCCTCTAGTGAGTTGAGAAATAATAATAAACAGCTCTCAAAACAGCTAGCAGCTTTAATTTGATCAACAGCAACTAGAATATTCCTTGCACAAAGATTTTAGAAAAGTGAAGCATCCCAAGATTATGAAATTTCAAGGGCCTGTAGAGCTACAGCATGTGTGCACAGGTACACGTGAGCTTACTAGAAAATCCTGATAAATTTTGAAGGACTGTACATGTTACCTAATGAAGTCATGAAATAGCAGAGTAAAAAACAGCCCATTTTAAAAAAAATCCATTTCCTCCAGAAAATGGTTTTGAAAGTTTAAGCTGAAGTGCACTAGCTGCTCTTCAAAAATGGATAGAGGATTTATTACAGCACTTCTAGCAGCCATAAAACCTGGGCACAGAGCAAGGAACACAGAAGTGGGAGGGAAGATGAGAAATCTATTTTGCAAGCCAAAATGCAATGCTGAGGAACAACAAAATGAGTCACCAAGTAATTTGCCATTCCTATTTATCTTACTCTAGTTTTCCTAGCTGTTGTTCCAGGTCCAGAAACCAATTCCAAAAGAGTAGGAGATCCGCTGTCAGCAAAAATGCTAAATTGACTGGCCTCATTTGATTTGGCTGAGTAAACTAAGGCTAAAGAAAATTTCCAGTAGTGGACTGACACATAAGGCACTTCTCAGCACACATGCTAATTTTATTTTCCTTCCAAGTATGTGTATGTATTAWAAACAAATACTAAATGGAAGAAAGAGCTGAAGATCTAATAACTATACAAAAACAGTAACTAAGTCTCAGCCCAGCAGAGAACAAATCTTGGCTTTTCATTTTCTCATCCTCTCCCCTGTTCAGATATGATTTGCACAAAATGACATACCCCTCCTCCTCTAGTTTTAGATGATTGTATGTTTTACATTTTTAGGAAATTGCTTCCCTTCCAAGAGTAACAAGTGGTGGATGTTGAGAAAAATCTTTTAAAGTCTGAAGCCTTTGGAGAAGAATGATTTATATACACAGAGAGAAATCCTGGGTTTCGGGTTTAGTTTTTAAACATTTTAATAATTAGGAATGTTTTAGAATCAACCTGAAAACAAGTCCACTTTAATCCAAGTACAACCATGCCTGTAATCAGGCTATTTCAAACTAAACAGGGTAATTTCATACAAAATACATTCTAATTCTTCTACAAAGCACAGCTGTGTCAGAGAAAGAAACCTAGTAACTCAAAGAGCTCAAGAGGTGAAGAAAAGATGAGCAAGAGACTCTTCTCTGTGCCTTAAAAGCCTGTTAAATTGTTTTACTGAGAAGAGGAACCCTCCCTTGGCCAATCTCACACTGTTCAATACTGAAAACACCTCCTCCCTTGTCCACTTTGGGTGCAAGGTCTCACCAATCYGATTCTTCCAAAGATGACTGGAGAAGAAAGATGCAACCGTTTTCCTCACTGACATAGTAAGGATCCCCTCACTGCAATGTGCACGATATGGCGCTTAAGCAGGCTACAAGATCAGCTTGAAGCTGCTTTCACTGTGCAAGTCTACTATCATTTTCCTAAAATGTCTTCCTAAAGTAGGAAGATGACAACACGTAGCRTGCTACAGTGTAGCAGGACACTGCCCTAAATCCCAGCACAAGTCCCCAAAATTCACATGGAATAAGATCATTCTACCAAGCTCACATTTGCCTTGGTTAGTGTTTGCTTTGAAGAGCTTCAGATAGTGTAATATATAAAGATATTAATTAAAGCTATTTCGCGTCACAATGCATTCATATTAGTTAAGGAATTAACTCTGCTCTAGTACCGCGTGGTATTAGCTGKTTTTGCTGCCTCAACTGCTGCTCCACATTTGATATTCTATGCTTAAGTTGCTACTGCTAGCAGGATGCGAATCACCAAATGAAAGTGAAGATTTTCTGCAAATTTTGTCCTGTTAAACGGCTCACCTTGCAGCCCACGCTTCACAGGTAGTCCGATACAAACAAACCCAAGTGAATCGCATCACCTTAATAAGAAGGTTGCAAACTAAATGAAATGTCAAAGAGGTAAGGCTATCGATCCAACATTTAATGCAAGTGRTAGAATACTAATTAATAACTGCAGCTGCCATAAAAACACTGCCATTCCACATAAACTTACTCTTTTCACTTTCAATTGCTTGTTTTATGCCATCTGCAATGCGAATTTAATTTCTCCCTACTTCTCCCCGCTCAGGTCAGGCTTCAATCAGGTACTCACCCTCCTTGTGGTTTGCAAGCTTTTTCAACTTCTGAAATTGAAATCTCTGTATCCAAGCTTGCAAAACCCAGTTCAAGCCTGGGCTTTCTTAAAACAAAAACAAAAAAACATAGCAATTTAAATGCAAAAACTTGTGCTCATAGCCCAGAAACTCCTGCATTGTTATTAACAGAAGCCACACAGTTCTTGRAGAAGCTTAAAATATTCACACTATTAAAAAACTCAAAACAATTAACAGCTTTAGATTTAACTCCTTAAGGCACACAGAGAGAATCGTTATAACACCTATTACAACACTAACGAAATTGTCAGGATTTTTTCCCCATAAATTCCTAAATTAGACAGCTATTAAACACTACTTTTCCTTTCATCATTCCTATCTCATCTAGGAGCATCAGTAGGCAACTAAAGCTACCCCAGCTTCCACAGAGAGACAAAACACAGCAACAAAATTTTAAGTGATCTTCTTCTGAAAGGCTTTAAAAGAAGTAAAAACAGGTAGAGAAGCCGTACGGGCACTTCCAAACGGGCCACGAGGCGGCCGAGGGGCAGCCTTTGGAACGAGAGCTGCGGGGCGGGCTCCAAGCACCGATGCTCCGCTGCACGCCGGGTGCAGGGCTCTCCTGCCGGCACCGGCTGCGCCGTGCGGGCGCCGCCGCAACAAGGAGGAAACAAGCTTTTGCCTCCATGCCAGTAAACGCAAGTCTGAACTTGTATCAGAAAATTACAGTGTCATGCATTTCCTAATCCTGCTGGCACTGCATTGATATCACTGGCTATAAGTGTTAAGCAATAGATCTGCTGAAGGATCAGTGATGTAGTCTGCATCCTCCCCCCACCTCCTTTTGCAGGGAAAAGATGATATGAGTCTCATTTATGAGTCTTGGAAATAATCAAGTCTAMAGCGAAGCTGACTTGTAGCACTGGGCACCAGTCACCCATCCTAAWGCTACAGGACTCTTGAGGGGAAACCAAGCTGCAGCAGCTTACATTTACAGTGAAAAAAAGGAAAAACAAACAAACAAAGAAAACCTTCCTCTTAAACACTTTCTGCTGCTGCTTGATGCAACATCAGCATTACTTCTTATACGATGTACAACGCGGGCATGAGGAGTTGTATCTTGAAAGAGGAGTTTTTAGGAAAGCTGAATAACTTGACTAAAAACCTACCAACCACTAAAGTTGTATCATTCTGTATTATCTACTTTGCCAGAAGCACCAATGCTTTTTTTAAAATCTCCTTTTTAATTAGGTAGTTATACATATTTTAATTTTTAATGGGCATTATAAGCCTCTGTTCTTCCGCAAACGCATCATTTTAAAGAATAATGTAACAGGCAGGCCTCAGGTGTGAAAATTGCAGCTTTATTTTTGTCTCATAAACCCATCATTCATCAAGCAGAGGTAAACAGGTGCCATAAATCAAAGCTATTGACGCATGCATAATCCAAGGAGCTTCCTTGTACTATCTGCCCTCAGCTTGGGCCAGTGGGGAACTACTGTACCTGCATTCAAGTGTTTCCTTTTAATGTGCTTCATGTAAGCTAATAGGTACATTAATATTATCACCTAGGAAAGGTAAACTTACTTTTCTCTTGCTGGCATCTTTTTTCCAGTAATTTAGCTCAATATTAAAAGCTTTTTCGTAGTCTCACTATAAAAGGTACCAGAGCTAGAGAATTCTTTGTAGATGACCATATGTACTTTCAGTAGCTCTTGATTATTTTTACCCAAAGAAAGTTGTTTTGATTAATACAGACTTGTCAGAAGCTTTTTTATGAAGGTCTACCTTTTCCAAAGTATTATGTCAAAAAAAAAAAAAGGAGTTGTGTTGTTCAAGGATGAAGGTCTCAATCAGCTAGAATGAGCAAAGCAACAACCTTACTAAATTAACAATGTCTTACAGCAGTGTTTGCTAGAGAAAAGCTCTTCAAAACAGCTTTCCACCCATTACAACCAATGCATTTCAGACAACCTCAGAAACCTTTACGTGAGACAAGATAGTATGGATTCAGAGGAAGATTAGGAAGATTATACACAGTAAACCAGTAAAAGGGTATACCTCCATTCCTCCAGTTTAGTTTTTGGTGTACTTTGTGTTCTGCAAGAGGACGACTACACATTTTCTTACACATATACAGAGACCCTTGCCAAACATGCTACCAATAAAAGAAAATAAACGATAATAAAAGAAAGTAAGTTTTTAGGTACTTGCTAGTGTTTCATCCAGATCCCACAGCCAAGYCTTAACAGCTGGTAACCAGACCAGTTCAACACAGTCAACAAGACCATATGTGAAGTACTGAGCTACAGTCTCCCTTAATAGCAATAAGGAGAACTACACATAAAAGTACAGGAGAGTAGAGTGGCCAAGTTCGTTTGACCCCTTCTGAAGAACTGTGCACCACCACAGCTGGTTTTGTTGTGGTCTTACTTGCACTTCCACAGGTTTATATTAGCACTTGCTCATTTATGTGCATAATCCTGGAAGCTCTGGTACCATCTTGTTGCTTCGCAGAACCTCTGCTATCCTAGACTCCTAGGGACCTCTGCTACAATCCTCTGCCAGTTTACYGCTACAAATACTCATGTTCTATAGTTACTCACGGTTCTCGATACACAAGTTTAAAAGACAACTATATAATTTCTTATCTATTCGTTATTAATATCCATACAATTTTGGTAGTATTAGTGTGTATTAGAACTTGAGTTTTCTCCAGGTTGTAACAACAGTATAGCACATTTCTAAATTAATGCCAACTTTGTTGTGGAGCTAAACTTCAAACACACTGATTTACCAACAGAGCAGACACAGGACTAAACTGGAYTTCTAACATGAAAGTCAAGTCTTCTGCAAGAACCTCTTACCATTTAATCAGTCRCTAAGGCCTTCTCATAGGACTGAGGCAGTACAAACAGAAACAAAGAGGAAGCAAGTAGCCAGCTGTTTCTTCCCTTCTGCCCTTTCTGTGAATTCATTCCAGCATATTTGCATCATCTTTAAACATTAAATCAATTACAGAGGGGGAAAAAAATAAARAGGACACAGTTGACACTAGTCAGTCTCTCTTTATTGTATGAGAAAAGAAAAAGGTAGATCTGCTTATGCAGGTTGCAGGTTTCCCTGCACACATGACACAGCTCCATACTCCCCTGATGGGGGAAGATGAAAGGAGCTGAACTGAACAACCATGTTTCTCTGAAGAGCAGCACAAAAATCGCTTCTTTCTAACCCTTGCCAGTACAGAAAGCAGCAGTCAGCCGTTATGACATACAGGTATATAATGTTTATGTTCACGTGCTGCATCCTAGAAGCCTGGTTCAACAGTTGACAGATTGCCTGCCTGAGAAGTTAAGATATTCACGTTCATTGCGGCTGAGATTTCTTAGGATCCAAAGGACACATAAAAGTTATACATATATACATGTATATGTATACACATGTATACATATATACATACACACAGTTCTGCGAGAACTTAGTATTGCAATCTCGTCTCTTGGTCATGCCCTGCTGGTCCACTAGAAAATTCACCTGCACACACAAGAAAGCAAGACTACAAAATAAGTGAGGAGACTCCAAGATCTATGGCGGGAAATACTCATCATTCAGTTCTTGTAATGAAGTTAGAGAGAGTTTGTTTCTCTTTGGATATACAGCACATGACCAGCAAAGCCAGTAGTGATCCAGTGCAGGGGTAAACTATTACAACTGAACTGAAAGCACCGTTAACTAATATTGCACAATAGCTCAAGCAAAATTACTGGTAAAATAACAATATTAAAAAGCATTCCAAAAAAAAATCCTGCTTCAGGAAAAACAGAACACTTCACAGATACTGGCAAGAATCTTCTATTAGTCCAGTTACTATTTTAACTAAGAGTTCAAATTCTCTAATACAGAAGAGCCTTATTAATACAATGCAGTTAAAAATACTCCTAGTATCCCGTATCTGCACATAAGCTCACCCTTCCAGTGCCCATCCGGGCCTTAAGATTGCTCAAGCCATTCTGCCTGAAGAGGAATAGGGAAGTGAAAGATTATAGTGAGTTACCACCATCCTGAGGTCTCTGGTGGTGGGCTCCCTTGCTCCTCAGGCTTGGGTCCTCTTGGGGCTATATTGATTTTTGGAAAATGCATAAACATACTTCCTTCTCCTCAGTTCCAAGATAAAGGTTCAAAGTTTCTGAGCAGCCTTCCACCTCAGTTACCACAACAGACTACTCTTAAAACAGCAACCGCAACGTATGCACGCAAAATAGCGGCTACCACTCTTTGGGATTCAGAGGCTTTTTACAGGCCATTCGATCAGGGGCCTGGAATGGGATGTGCTAGAGAGCTCCAACCCATAACATGCTTCTCCTTCGCCTACTGCTCCAGACGAAGCAGTGTGCATGCTCCTACAACTCAAGGCAAAGGCCAAAACGTTTAACTACCAGGTCCAGATCTTCCTGACTTAAAATAAATAAATAAGGATAACAACCTCCCTCCTATCAAAAACCCAGCTTTGATGAACATTTCAATGAATTCCAATCAACAACAACAATTATACAAGAGCACTGCTGGGACTCTACAGGGCTGTACAGTGACATAAGCCTCGATCTGTGTAGCAGTCAGAAAACGTTACCTCCGGTTGTTCAATGACCCCTAAGATTTGAGTACTGAGCATTTCCCAAGTACAGACTTCAGGGAACTCATCTCTTCTATTGACACAGTGTTATACACAACTACAACCTGTGATAGCTTTGACAAAGTACTGTTTTATGAAACCTGGTAGGATCACGGCACAAGATAGCAAGCTTCTGGTTTGTCAGTTTTTTTCTGAAGAGGTCGCCTTTTGTTATTACAGGACATTTTCCTATCAGGGACTATAAATGCAAAAGAAATCTTTTAAGTCTGGCTTTCCTCAAAAGTCAAAATTTCTACTGAAATATTCATATAATTGCAGAATAGAAAGCAAATGGGGCAGTCTGAATTATGAAATGATGCACACTCCCCTATTATCTTTGTTCCAACCACCAGAAATACTATGGGACTAGGAAAAATAATAAAAAAAAGGAGTGAGGCCTTTATATAATTTTATTTTCCCTCAAGTTGYGGTCTTGAAGGGAAAAGAAACACAGAGGGCTAAGCATGAAAGATTGTAGCTACTGAGTTTTAACCCAAGCTTTGTCACTTAGTCCTCACATAGCCCGAGACAAATAACCAAGCATGTCTCGCCTCATTCTTCCACATTTGAGAAAGATGAAATTATTTCCTTTAATTGGATCTTTCTTGAAGATGTGTTAGCTGATTTGTCAGGCAAACCGTAAAACAAGAATGGTACGATACAGATTATAAAACCGTCACTTGGTTAGACACATCTCTCATCCATGAGCTCCCTCCCATTTCTCCTCCTAACACCCTGGCGCTACACCAGGCCTTTGCTCACAAATGCACRCGCACCGTCCTTCTCCCTATCCCAGATGCACCTTGCTCCGTTTTGCACTGCAACCTCTTAGGCCTGCTTCAGTGCAGACTTGTCCTCTCCCCTTCGGTAAGCCGCACACTGCGATTTCAGCACACAGCCCGCCAAGAGGCGCTCAGCATCATTGGCTCTCCCTCCAGCTCTCTCTCTTGCTTGCTAGATTTTATTACATTTGCTACAATTGCTTTTTTACTGACCTCCTACAGTTTCTTATTACATCCTCTTCACCACACACCATTTTCCCTCTCTTCAAGTTGAGTTCTGTGGCCAGGATATATATATATATTATATATTTTAATTAATAGTGTGTCTTTTCTTAGAAACTCTCTCAGCCTAACATCATTATATTTATATAAAAGTTTTATATGACAACCACATTTATCTGAGAGAACAAAAATTAAAAGTTCAATATGGCAATCAAATTAACTTCTTCAAACTTTTCAACCATGAAAAATAATACATAATTTGGCTTTAATAAATTTAATGTAATACCAATACCTAGGGATTCATTACACCTGAGCAGTACCTCTTAAATCTCTCCAAAAGAAGTTCTTCCACAAACAGCCCAACCAGCCAGGAAAAAGCTGTCCACTTCATCTATAGCGCTATTAAAGGTGCTCATTAGCATATTTCTTCCATCTTTATACATTGCATTTTTCTAGTTTCTAGTTAATYAATTTCCACATTTATCTATATCACTTTTGCTTGCATTTCACATACTTTCACCTGGTATTGCAACAAAATACTCACACTAACACAGCTATGCTGCTCTATCTTCTCCATTAAGTTATGTGATTATTTCTGCCATTGTCTTATCTGTCCCTTGGCTCTTCTTTACCTTTACCATGTTACTTGACATAAGACATACTGTTGGACAGAGACATGTCTTGATGCACATTGCTGCCTCCAAATTTTATTTTCCCACAGTCCTCATCCCAGCTGTCTCCCGTTCCTCATACTTCTTTTCAAGTGTTTTCTACAGTTTTTTTTATTCTCTCCTTAGAAATCTCCCTTTCAGCAAACACACTTTATAACCTTTGAACAATCAAGGACATTTGTCTACTGTCAGCCTGACTGACAATAATCTTACCTTGGTGTGCCCATAAATGCTTTTGAGTGGTCTTATGAGGAAAAAGAAGGTTCTTTGTACATTCCCTTTACCTAATGGCACGATTAAACCAACAACACTCACTCATCTTTTACAGCAGCGTATCTTGCCACTCATTTCGGCAGCCTGCCTTTCCTACGGCACATCTGCAGTTAGCAGAACCGTGCTTCTGTCACTCCTGAAGATCTGGCATAAAACTTTTCAAGTTCATTTCAGAACACATCTGTTCCTTCCGTCCCCAGGCCTCCTGCCGTAGAGGACATGCTGATGACCTTTATCCATAGGTAACAGATGCCTCTAATCACTGTCAGGAGCAGCTCTGGTGACTATAAAAGCTTGCTTTTATTTATTGCAGTCTTCCCTCTTTTTAAGACCTTAGCCTGGATAAAAATAAATCTGCCAGAGTTCTCTTAAAAAATCCAAAGATATGCTTCCTTTGGCATATCCTCTTGGGCCAGGTCCAGGATTACAAGCTCAGGTCTCCTACATTCCTAATTTTCAGCCCATTTTCTAAAGATAAGATTAGTTGTACCCATTATCATCTCTGCTTTAAGAAAAATAAGGCTKTTAAAAAGAGAAGCTAGAGATTAACCTATACCAAATATTCAGTTTTAGAAGGTTTAGCAAAATATTACAGTAAATAAAAACTCTTCTTTTACTTTAATCTGGCTTTTTCTTTTTTTAGTTGAAAAAAAATTCTTATTTCTACCACCATTAAACCTCTTTCCACTCTTACTCTAGGCAGAACACCACAATTTGTTTTYCACATAAATTAATCTGCCACAGAAGAGTTAAAGATTAATTATCTTTTTCCAATTTGTACAGAAGTACTACATAAGAACTCATCACTAAAAATAATTAATATTAAAAAGGCATTAAAATTATAGAAGGAAAATTACAATATTCTTCCAAAGGGTACACCTTTGTAATRTAAATATGCATTACAAGGGTATCATAATTACTTCATTTACAATGATAATATCTTAATTCATCATCAATAACGTTTATAATTTAAAAGAAGTTGCAGACATAATAATCATTAATATCACACCTGTAAGTAAGAGTAGTCTGACTGAGATGAATTAATTCTTCCAGACTTCTAGATTTTAAATCCATAGTMTGTATTCAATAATGTATGGATGTACCTGCTGGCTAAGACTCTGCTGTTTTTAATATTTCCAAAACAGTTCCTCACTGAGCAACCGGGGAAGCAAAGGCCAAAGCAAATAAACAAGCTAAAACTGCTACAGAGAACTGAGAACAGAAGTCTTACRAAATATGAAATACTTCAGTGGAATSAGATGTGCATTAYTGCCAGAGGAATTCATCCAAAATAAGTAGCAAGAGCTTGAAGAACGTGAGCCCTATTCGACAAGAGGGGCRTTTATTAACCTCCTAGTAATCAAGGGACACCCTAAACACTTCTGAAAGGGGCTCTCTCACCTTGTGTCCTGCTGTTGTTTGGTGGCTAAGCAGGAGGAAGAAGAATGCTCAGACATGCAGACTTCTGTTATCTTACATAATTGCGATCTCACAGTTATAGAAGCAGCATTTTAATTAGATGTTACCAGCAGTAAGGAGCTGGCTCCCAGCAAGGCCTGCCAGCAGGCAGCAACACTGGCCACTGCTGCAGAGCACATCTRGCAACTGGCTTGGCAAGTATATTTATTCTGGTGTCTGTGCAAATACGTACTGGTGACTGAGGAGCCACAAATAGGGAAACACTGGACTGGAATACGTCGTTCTTCATGAATTAATGTCATTCTTCCCCAAAGCCTGCTTCAGGAGCCAGATTTGAAGCTTGCAGGTTTACTCCTCAGGTCTCCGCAACACTTTCTCAACTTTCAAAAGTTCAAATTAATTTTAACGTCAGGCTTTCCTATGTAATAAGGTATATTGCATCCCACTCAGAAGAATAACATATGGAAGATAACGTGCTACGCCAGTCCCGCTGAAGATCCATTTCACATTTTAAATGGCAGGTAAGCAATACAGAAACCTTACACCAGTACTCTGCTAATGTAACCTTTAGCGCTAATGATTTAAGCCTATATTCACACAGTTTCCTTTTTAAGAATAGTTAGGTAATCAACTTCTCCATCTGGCTTGAAATGTTTGTTGACAAGTTTATAACTAAATATTGTCAGCCTTCAAGTGTGATGAGATATACAAATGAATAAAAAGGACAAACAGCTTTTGCAGTTATCAGTTATCAGTTGCATCAGCCAGATGACGCTTTAGATCCAGGATGACATTTCTAGCAGCTGCAAAAGGATGTCATCACTGCCGTCTCATCGCCAGCACTAAGGATCTCAAACCGGAGGAACCCAAAATTCAGTTCGTCTTACTGTAATAGCCATACCTCTTCTCAAGTAGTTTGGGAACCTAGAGATCCCACATTGCAACTGTAATAGCCAAGTTATTAATTATGCTGTTGCAAGCCTYGCTCAGGGCTTGGCTTTGGCAGCAAAGGATTCCTCTGTGGTCACTGTCCGGTCTCATCTCAGACTAGGGAAACCCTTGGGAGTTTCCCTAGGATGAGAAAGCAATTTCACTGTTCAGCACCAGCGTTGGCTCATGCAGTGTAAAAGTAGAAGTGAACAAGCTGTGTTGCAGCTCAGCCAGGAAAGAATATGATTAAAGGCAGAGACAGCGACTTCTTAGATGAAGTTACARCAGGTACAGTCACAGATGTTAACTCATCGTAGTGATTCCAATTTAATCTTTCTGTAGCACTGACATTTTAGTTGCCAGTACAAGTCCCAGAGTGAGCAAGATAACTATGTTTTCTCCATCACCAAGCCTGGCAAAGCCCCATATGGACCCAAGAGCTCTGAGGGAAGACTGCTTTTCCCACTTGCAGAGAGACATTCCTCCTCACTGAGCTACAACCTATGGGAGCATCCCGCTGCTTTCATTTGAGATAAGCTACACAGCCCGCTGGGGCACCCAGCTGCTCCCAGTTCAGCTGGGGCCTGAGCAGCTCCCATCCTCCCTGCTCTCAGCAGCTTCRTTCCTTTAACTTAGAGGCTCTGACACAGGCTTCTCACTAATCAYCACACACCATCACCTCCATCAGTCCAAGCACTGACTGCGTTTTAGTGTCATCATTCAGGCACTTCCAGACTCAACAGCTTCTTTGGGACCCGGCCAAAATTTTACTTCCAAGAGACCTGCTTTTTGTGAGAGATGGATGAAAAATTGAGAGTGAAAAACCCCTTCTGAAGCTTTGCTTCCATATCCTGTGTCTGCTAGTCAGACTAAATCCCAATACTGTTGGCAATTCCACAATGACATTACAAGAGAGAAAGGTGAGACTGAAAACACAACAGCTACGTATGCCAAGCTGACGGCTTCACGACTCTTTGCTAAGGGGGAATGTCATCCTGCATTCTCCCCCACCCTCAAATATTTATTTCTCAATAAGTAAGAAACAAAAAKCATGAACAATCCATAAAAATCTCAAAACTTTTACAGAAAAAAAAGTTGATTTATCGACCACAGTGGAAACAGAAAGGGAGAGGTGTAGAGTGAAGTAACAATAGTCATTTATGAGAGAAARTGACCATGGAAGAAAAACACGTGAACATTAACTGAAATATTCCTCATTCAATATTTCCTTTCCAGCAGGAGATATCTTTATAGCTCCTATATACACGAAACTACATACCTAGTTGGATGAGAGACCATTTCAGGTGTAATAAACTATCTATTACTTGAGTAGCATGACAGTAAAACAGTGAAAAACCCCACACTGCTACCCAGCAGCTTGCACAGCATTTTTCTTTCAGAACAGAAGACTTCAGGGCTTAAGACTTCTCCCTCTCACCTCATTATTTTCCATTTTTGCTTTTATCTACTTAAGGGGAAAAATGAAGAACTGGTATTTAATTTAATAACGACACAACAACGTTATTGTTGCAGAAACACCCCAGTAGATGAAAGCTACGATGGAAAGCGGTGGCAAGGAGGCCAAAACCAGAAGGGGGACACTCTTCTTGTTATGAACATAGACARTTGCAGCAGCATGACAGTAAGAATAAGAAAGCGCTGTTACTTTTGGCTATGAAAAATAAAATGTAGCAGTTGCCATTCGTCATAGTTGAACTGTGAGTTAGCAATTTAACTGTTGTAAAAAACATGAATGCAGAAAAGATTAGGGTTTTTTTCGTAACGCAAATAAATTATTAATCCTGATGTCAATAACACAATTTTAATCTCATTAAAGAAGGGGTTTTTTTTGTTCCTTAAGTATGATTACAAATTCACAGCTAAGATTAATCTATTTCATTTGACAGTAGAGATTTTCCCAGCTTTAGCTAAATCCACTTTGGAAGACAGGGAAAACAGACCCTGTAGGATACACATTTGTTTCATTTTTATTCGGTTGTCTGGTTGGGTTGGGATTTTTGCATTATTAGCTCGAGTATTAGTGCTCCAATTCCTATTARCACGTCCTAATTCTGGCGGGTCATTATTTTTTTTTTCTGCGTTCATGAGCAAGCTTTGGAGACAGAAAAGGTAATTGTGACAGAAGAGCCAAGTAGCCCGGCCTACCATGTTAYCATTCTGTTATACTTTCTTTTCCTTAGTTCCATCTACACAGTCATTGGAACAGTTACTTAAGGAAGTCCAAGTAAGCCATATAGATAATAGTAAGAGTGTCTGTATGTGTTTATATAAAAACCTCAATGGGGGAAAAAAGGTGGCAGCAAGGCTTTGAAAACAATGGGAGGGGGGTAAATCAAATTTAAAGACTGAATCAAAATTGGGAACCATTTTCTCCCAACAGCTCCTTCCCTCTGCAGATAGATTTTAAARTCTTTACATGAAATGCATGGAAGTATTTTGAAACATTTTGTATATTGAAATGCAAAGYCCTTACACAGGACTAAAGAATGCAAGTCAAAACTATTAGCGAACAAAATGTATCCTAAGAACATACAGCTTAGAAAAGTACTCATAGATGGAAGAAACATTTGAGTCATATTGGAAGATAGCTGAATATGGACTCCAGTAAAACAACACAAACAGCAGAGCTATGAAATCAGCAGGTACTTAAACAGGGGAACATCAACACTGGGCAAGGTATTACCTCATCGTCCACGCTTCAATGAGAGCGATGGGAATAATGTGTCCAGTTCTGTCGCTGCTCCTGAACATTTCTGAACACCTTTGAAACATTTGGGCAATATATTACATAAGCCATGTGGAGAGGAAGAGGGGAGGGGAGAGAATGGACAGACCCAAGATGACAAAAACCACCCAGACTACTTCACGGAGAAAGGAACTGAGTTGTTTTTATCTGTGGGAGAGTGAAGGGGACTTGATTAGGAGCTTAGAGATCCTACATGCAGAAAGACATTGCGACAATAGGCAGCCCTAAATGAGAAGGGAAGACATAACAYCTCTAGCACAGAGGGGCAGGAACCAGCCCCTCCACAGCAAGGTTCACAAGAGGAAACCTGGACTGTTCTAGGTGCCTTCTCTCAGGTAAAAAAGTATTTGGTCCATTTCCACAAGGCCTCAGCAGCTACATTTCAGTGGCTGTAAAAGTGAGGTACTAACAAGGTTATAGAGATCTCATAAAAGCCAGACTGCAAACTTCCCAGCGCAGTTCTCCTAACGTATTTTGTTTTGCTTTGCTTTAGCTCTGCACGCTCATCAGAGCTATTCCACAGCAGCTTCTCCTGAACCAAGGCAGCCAATCTGCCCTTCCATGGAAATACCTTTATGATACAGGTTACAGAGCAGGAGGACATCACGTAGCATGTTTTCACTGCAACTCACCTCCCACCGAGCAGCAGGGAGCATAACATTAATATATAACCTCAGCCCCATCAGGGCTTTCCCCATGTACACCAAACTTTCCATGTTTAAGATGAGCTCGTCCATCACCTCCTATTCAAGGCCTGCACGGAAATCCTGTCTAGACATTAAGTAGCCATATACATTCAAAGTTTAATTCCAAGAAATTAACTGGAATATATTTTAAAAGAGAACAAGAAAAAAAGCACCATTTTAAATTGAGCTGCCAGAGGAGCAGCACTGTCCAGTCCTCCCTTGCAGTACCACCCAGTTTCCATTTTACTCTCTCATCTCCTTCTGTGAACTGTTTAATTTCACAAATCCATCTCCTTTTCATTCTACTGAATTTAAGGCATTTCAGAGTTTTTGATAGCCAAGAAGATCCAAGGAACCACTACAGAAATCAGAAGAGAAACAATTCTGACCTCRGATTTAGCTGAAGGAGACCTGTCGTCTCTAACGGCCACTCACATTCTGTTTCGGGCTACGTACAGCCCTGCCCATTGGGACCATCTCAAACGTGGCTCGCACAGTTTGTTTTCCATTACCCAGTTCTTCATGTTTTAGGTGGATTAAAAAAAAAAAAAATCTCCTTTGCTTTTATTGACTCGCATTCAAGTCACTTAAATGAGAATGCATTTCCATTCTGCATTTTAGCTGGTATCATAGAGAAATCCTGCAAAGGGACTAGCTTGGATAAGTTGTTTTACCGGTGCAAATACAGGGTGGGGAAAACATTAGTCACACATACAAAAATGCCTCATTTTAGAAACTCGTCAGGAATTGTGATCACTGTCTAATGATCCTTTCACAAAACAGATCAGAGGCTTCCTACGTGATTTCACTTAGGTAAAGGCATCRCTATTGTTTCTGAAAAAAATATGGCTGCATCTGCCACATATAAAATACTATTTCCAAGTATAGCATTAAAGTAAACTTTTTTTTTCCCCTCTCTTCAGTGTCAGATCTCTTCAGAGGGCAGTGTCTGACCTGCTGTATGGACGCAGTACTTGTGGCTCGCCCATTCTCTGCAGGACTGCAGCCTCTATTAATATTCTGCTGCTGCCTTAAGAGGGGTCTGCCCTCTGGCTCCCAACGTCACAGCACACCTTGCACCGGGACCTGCTCATTCTAASAGGAGAAATATTTACCTTTTATTCTGAGAAAGAAGTTGTTGTTTGCGATCAAGCAAGTGGTCCCATCCATCCAGGTGGATGAATGAGAATTTCAGATCAAAAAAAGTGCATAGATTGGCTTTCTGAAGTCCCCATCCAAATCGATATTTTTTCAATTTTCCACTACAAAGACGAGGGCGCTGTCATTTCGGCAGCCGTCACAGGGAATGCTTTTGTCTGTGGATTTTATCACTTTGAAAAACATTCCTGCACAAAGACCACAATCTCTCACCCCTGAAGCAGCCAGTGCTGGCCATAGCTAAATACATCGCTTGCTGGTCAGCCAAGACACTATACAGGCCACTCGATCATCCTTTGCCCACATTTATTATGCATTAGGATATATTTYTCATCTCGTTTTACCTTGCAACTCTCACTGGCATCTAAACCTGAAATTTGTTGAGCAGTTAATCCAATTAAAATTTCCTTTTTAAGCTTCTCACACTCCTTGTATGCTGACTCCTTTTAATTAATACTGAGGGAGTGCTTTGTTTACCCTTCTGGATTACAGCCTCCAGCATGTCTCTGAAGTGCTTTTGTCACTGGTAAAAAGCAAAATCCTCGTGCCCTGTATTCTGGCATCATGCCTTTCCTATTCTCAGGAACTCAGGTCCTTTATAGTCAGCTTGCGCCCATTTGAGAGGCATYACAAGTTACCAGGAGGTGGGCCTGTTATCTAGATAAGTAAGTTTACTGCCATTTATCCCTGTGAAATTGAAGTCTTTCTGGCAACTTTTTCTTTTTTCCTCCTCCCCTTTCCTGAGGGCATGGGGCAGGGGAAAAATTTCTCCCCCTTCCCTTTCACCCTCCTCATTCTGTAATCCTTTGCTATTTAAAAATTAAGAAATGAAAATAGTGTGGTTTTTGTTAGATGTGCCTTTTCAGGTTTCCCAGCTAGCTTGTATAATCTTGGTAAACTGAAGTGCTATCCACCGTYTGCTCCAAACAAGCAGATGACTGCTGGTTGCCACCGTGTGTGTGTGTGTTTATACATTGTTTTAATGGTTAGTTGGGAGTGAATAGAATCAATCATTAAAAGTTTTCATACCATACCAAGACAGTAGTGCGCTGCCTTTAATTTTGTTTTTCCTACCACAGAGGAAGTTCTGAGTGTCCTTTTAAACCTCTTCATTCTCCCAGAGAAGCTTCCTAGCTAGTTTTACAGATTCTTCAGCTATTGAGTCCAAGATTTTACTGTTCTGAGACACAGCAGGTCAAATCTTCAGATGAGTCACAACTTAGAATACTTGTTTAAATTCTACATCTAAATAACGTAGACTGTAAATTCTCCAGAACAAGGATGAACTATTACTATATTTTGACAAAATGCAAAATTGTGCAGTGGGACCTCCTTCTGAGCCCTCGTAGGGCTTAGATATTATTGATTAAAACCAACCAACCCCCCCCCTCAAATATCTTATTTGAAGTCTCTTATCTTCAGGGAGGTTCCAGCTATTTCAGGAAATTGCTCATCTCTAAGGAGCATATAGCTCCAATAGATCAGGAAAGCCCTAAATCAAAATACATCCTTCTGTTATTGCCTTAATTTAGGAACACACACAAATGTGGTTCTGATCTGTTCCTACCAGACCAGGACACAGATACTCTCATCACATGGCCAATGTGACAAGAAACATGTTTATTCAAGAACTGATTCTTCTATCGTGCAATTAAGAGTAACAAATTGGACGCTTAGCTTTTAGATTTGAACATACCAGTTACGAGGGGTACCGGTCTCAGGATACCAGGGCCAGCAAGGGAGGCGATGCAACCTCTCTCCCTTCGGGGCAATGGTAGGAAGACTCTGGACGGCTGCAAAGCGAGGGCAGCGACGAGAGGGGCACACAGCAAACAAACTCTCCTCAGCAACCATCAAAGACTTGGTGTCTTTTAGCCCTAGCTGGAGTTGCCTGGAGAGAACRGCAGTCAAGCTACGGAGGTCACACTCAGATGACTTTTAATCACTGAACTCAATTCTACTCACAGCCAGTTTAACAGCAACAGCAAACTCGCACAGAGCCAGTTCATAGGGAGAACAGTCTTAGCTGCAATGCCTTTTAGCAAGATGATAAAATGAAGAAAGAATCACMCAGTTGAAGAAAAAAGTTGTCTGGATATAAAATGCAGTGGAACTAAGCAGACTAAAACAGTAATAAGCTACCTATAACAGCCTTGAGAAAAGATATTTAAGATTAGCTACATTGTTTATAAAACCCGTTAAAAAAAAACTGTTCTAGTTTTCTTATTTATTCATTTGGTGAATTGCTACGAGACTATTAACTTACTTTTCTGTTCTCCTTTCTGCTCAGGGCTGACAGTTTGYTGGTGGGACTTCCTTAACTTTTTCCTAATGGTCCTTAGTTTTTAGTAAAGRGATCCTCCCCTTCTGATCCTATGGCCCAGATGTAATTTTCATTAGCAGACATATTACTTTGAATGGAAAGGATTAAATCATCCTTTTAAGTTCACATTTGCAAACATGAAGCTCTCACAGATAYGCGTATTTTTAGATTATTATACTATTCCTCGTTCCCACAAAATCTGTTCTAAAGTAAACTGACAGAAGCCTTTTGCCTTTACTGCTACTACAGTCTGTGAAATGGATGCTGCAGWTCTCCATCACACACAGTATATGGCAGGGAGGTTATTTAAGGGCAAATCTGTGRAAGGCTTCCCAGAACTCTGTAGTATGCACCACATGCATCAATTATTTTGATGCTGCATTCTCCAACAGATAACATCTCACTCCTTTTTCAGGAGAATGAAGACAGAGCACTAGATGCATATGGATCTCTGACCTCAGTTCTTAAAGACTACTTAATGAATGTTTCAACCTGTATTTAAGTCATAGTCTAAGACAGTACAGATACGTCTATGCGCTCCAAAACCAACATAGCTACCAACTTTCTCCATGAGACCCACCCTCCGAAAGTCTAGAAGCGATATCAGTCAYAGGCCAGAATACTGTAGTCTGAACTGCCAACAGAAGCTAAAAGTAATCACCATCCTCCCGTCTTTAACATCGCACTGTATGCATGGATACAGGTCAGTCTATCTTCCAGAAACAGATTTTACCTGATCCCTGGCCACGTTCACAGGCTGAGCCTCAGAAGACAAAAACTAGACCAAGGAAGRTGAAGGAACAAATCATATGCGTCATATTTCTAAAAAGCACCCTATTTAAATACAGCACTCAAGGAGAGCAAAACTTATAACTCATTCTGAAAAGAAAAAAAAAAACAATCTAGTTGAAAAATTCTGTCTTTTTCTGGTATACAGTATTTAGCACAAACTTTAGTTATAATGTTATGCTAATTTCTTTTCAGAAAATTCTATTTTCTTTAAGCTAAAAATAAAAGGTTATGCTTCAGAAACAACCCCCTTTTCCCTTTCCCACTCATTCCTCTTACCGTTTCTCAAAAAAACCCCAAGAGCAAGTGCCTAGAACTYTCCTAAAACTTTCACTGTATTCTAGTTGAACTACTGAATCTGATACATGGACGTTCTTTAWTAAAGCAATTGGCCTTGCTGGAAGGAGCGTGCCATGCAAGAATCCAAACCTATCTGAGATGTCAAATGAGGGAAGCTTCCACTCAAGAGACTGAAGTCCACAATTTTAAGTCTTGTCATCAGCTTCACATAGCTCCAACTACCATGAATATCTAGTTTAAATGTCACAAAATTAGGGTGGAGATAAAAGACCCAATGACTAAAACAGTTAACTATTCAACATCAAAACAAGATCAAAAATAACATTTCTGAGCACTAAGACCTCAGAGCACACTCCGACCGTATGTCCCTGTTGGAAGAGGATCGAGTGCAGACCTCACCAACGTCCTGGTTTCCACAGTGAGGACATTTGGCTTCGTGTGCCAGAAGGAAAAGTAGTATACTCAGTTCAGACAGCCGGAGGACACAAGCATCAAGACTTACTCATCTTTAGACACAGACTTAGTCACCTACGAGATTCRATGTACAATCCCTTTGAATGAACACAGAATACCAGCTTCACACAGCATCACAAGGTCACAGCAAGAACTAATGAACAGATTASTCTAAAGCTTCTATAGGGAGCTATATAAAAACTACAAAAACGCTGGAATTGATAGTGAAAGGCACGATATAACTCTGCAATGTCAGATTTGATTAAMCTCAAACTGTAGGACAAAGTTATCTACATAGAAGAAAAATATTGCGGAATAACAACAGGCCACAATTATGGTTTAAAATGGGAATCTTTGCACGGAGCAACCATTTGACTCCATAAAGTAGGTTCTACCACTTCCTATCCCCACCCAGATTATAACTTGCTTTCTACAACCAAGCAGGGAGAGCTCATGCACATTGCACACACACAAACACACAAAGTATTAGGAAAGCATTTCAGGCAAGTCAGAAACGACCTTGCTGTCATTTAAAGATACCAGCAAATACGACACGCATTTACATTCCTGGCCTTGACTATCAAGATAATCATTATAATTCATTCCTCCTGCAGCAGGAAACATSTCCTGATATCTTTTGTTAAAGATAGGCTTTCTCACACAATTTCTTCTTTAAAGTCAAAGTGATAGCTGTGCATTTAGACTTTAATTGTTTAGCATACTTCTAAATTCACGAATAAATTTTACGCTAGCTGTAGAAATCTATTATTTATTAGCACAAAGCAGACTGTGTAGAGAGCTGAAGGTTAAAGATGATCAGTACAAACAAAAAAAGAGAAACAGTTAAATCAGGACATTATTAATATTTATAAGAAATACACTCTGCCAAAAGGCGATTATTGTCTTTGATAAAATTAAAGGAATGGGGGAAAAAATGCAACCCAATGGACATGAATTGTGAAGATTTCAGAAAGCTTGAAGTGCACTTTCTCACGAGAGCTTATTAAAGTGAGGAGTTTTGTTTAGAAAGGAATATTGTGACATGAGTAGAAAACTGACTTAGACCAGAGGCCAAAAAAAAAAGTTAAAATTCACATACAATCAGGTGAGCAAGAAGTACTATACCTTGGTAAATAAAACACTGGCAGCTAGTGCACCCACCATGTCCTAAAATAGTCTAAAGAAACTACAGTGCAATAAAGAAATTCTCAGATGAAAAATCTGCTTTTTGGAGGAGGTGTAATGATGACAAACACACATGTCTAGGGTGATTAAAGATCCATGCAAAAAAGTTCTCAGTGAAAACTAGAACAACTAAATGAAATATATGTTCAAAAAAACAAACATCATAAAGTTAAAGTTAATATTTTCCTTTGCCAGGAATGCAGAGACAAAATGAACTAATACCAAGTAACAAGATGATGCTATTTTATAAAATAATGCTCTAAGGAAGCTGTAGGAAGAGCTGTCATAAAGAAAAAACCCCATACCACCACATTTTGGCAGATCAGAAATGAAGTTTTAGCCTTCGATTCCTGTTAAGATTTTGCTTTACTGGAGGGGACACACTTGGCACTGGAGATAACTGAAGAACTCACTTTATCAAAATAAATACCAGCCTGAACCCTTCCTCCCCCTACTTAAAAGTTACTTAAGTTATGGTAACAGAATCCTGGTCATTTCTCCCTTTTCTTGGAGACTGAAGAACATCCAAAAATACTGCCAGCTTAAGTGGGGAAAGGTATTTTTTCCCCTCTGAAAAACAAATGTCAAATCTCCCCTCGCCCATCCYCCTGCCATCCCCTTTTCAATATTTTTTTCCAGGACTGGAAATGTTTCATTTAGGATAGGACCATTCAGTTTCCCCAAGCAAAGCAAACACGGAAAATACTATAAATCTTTTGAGAATACCAGGTTTTAATCACATTTTTATACTCTGTCAAAAAAAAAAAAAAAAAAAAAAAGAAAGAAATAAAGCATTTAAGCATTTGAATGTATCTCCTAACATAGTTCCCAAACATTTGGTGAAATACCCACTCTTTGACAGGAAACCACCTATGACACTTAAAGGAATTTTGATTTAAAGAAGTCTTAAGTATTGCCGTAAGGATTAGCTAAGAGTTTTCAGAACCAGCATGAATTGAGATGTTTCCAGATCTGCACCCAGCAAACAAGCAGGAGTCAGCTGGAAAGCCCCAGCTGGGTTCWCCCCAGGCTTGTTCAACATCCCCAGCCTGGGATTTATCTGCTAAATTCAAGATGCCTTGGGAAGAGCTCAGGGATGGAATTGCGACTTAACACTACACGCGAGACTCGGCAGAGAGGCTCCAGCTGCCTCGCCCATGCCTTTCCTTAGGCGAGGGCTCTACGCTGAATACCAAACAGCAAGAGCTCATCTGACACGAGAAAGCAAGCAGACATTTGCCCTCGTTTTGCCCTTTAACAAAATTGAAAAGCAGATCTGCTTAATAGGGARGTGACATTTTATCTAGCCAGTGTTTAGACTGAACAGCATGCATTCAGATATAACCTCATTTTATTTTCTCTAAATCTAATTACTCTATTAGTTTAATAACACATATTAACATTATTAATCTAAGTCACAGATGTTACTAATTTACCAAGTAAAGCATTATCAACATTAAAAAAAGTAAAATATCCAAGAGATTGATATCAAACATATCTACTTCCTAACCTACTTCAGGGTGTGAAAGTAAATTAGAATCGCCAATTGTTTTTAATCACATATTTGTAATTATGAAAAGCATTTTTAAAATGTCTGCAAGTGCCTCCAGCAGGGAAGGGGAAGGCAAAAGGCATTTAAATTTGTGTGTGTGTTCATGTGTTTACATGCACACGCACAAGCTGATTATATATCAAGTAATTATATTCAGTAGGATTTCTTGAGACATATGTATATGCACATATGTGCATATACATACACATATGTATGTAAAAATAGGACTCAGTGAGAAAAACCAAAAGACATTGGAACAACTCACATGCAACCCACTAGATGAAATTTTAGTCTTTCTAGTGGACTATCAAGAAAAAACAGATGACAAGGAAAGGGGTTGGGGCAGGGAGCTATGAGACTAAAGTAACTAGCAAAGTTCTTTGGAGACTGATTGAAAGTCTGTTCCAGATAGACTTGTTTTAGGACAAAACATTAAAATAAGCTTGCCTTAAAAGCTTTCTAAATCTTATTGCACTACAGACGGCTTGAAAGAAAAGAAACACTGAAGTGCCATTAAGTTCTGTGCTTCTGACAGCCCATGAGTTCACACAGGTTCAGCTCTGAGGGTATTACGCTTGGCACAAGATAGAWAAAATTGCTTTTTACAAACCTGCATTAAGGTATGGGACAGCAGTGCCAAAAAGAACAAGCTATATTTTTACTACTTCTGAGAGCTCTTATCAAAGGACAAGTCTCTGCCACAGTTACCTTCCCTAGCAGTGTCCTAGGGAAGTGCCAGGCTCCAGCTCAGCATTGCAGCCGCATCTTGCCCTTACGAGGGCTTGGATTTTCTTCATACCTTTCGAAAGCCACTAACTGCAGCTTAATCCAGAATCAATCTCACAAAAGCTTCTTATAGAATAAACCTTGTACAAAGGACTATAAGACATCATAAGGTATTTAAAAGTGACATTTAAAAAGGTTAAAAGAATAGAGAATTACGCAACTTGCCGTTGTTATGACAAACAAAAGTTACAAGACATTGAATCACCTTGAATGACTAAATATTGACCAAGTGTCTCCCATTCAAATTTAATGGGGATAAAATTTATGATCTATGCCTAACCAAAAGAATCACTTCAGAAGGAATTTTATAGATAAAATAAAGAGTTAAGAAAGTATTTTCACTAACAAACATTTCTCCCATGCTCCAGATCCAGTATCTAGGAATTTAAATAGCCGTATTTTTAAATAAAATGAAAYTCTTTTCACCACAGTAAGTTTAATGATGACAACTGAAGGGCCACCCTCCGCCCCAACCACTGTATAGCACTATTTCAAGATTATATTCCATTAGTGAAGAGAATTTAACTTGTATTTATCTCATTCTAATATTGTAGGAGGGAGATGATGAAGGGAAAGGAGCAAGTTCACAGCATACAACATTCATCAAAACAAGCACAAGCCTTCAGGGATTTTATTCTGTAGCCAGAACAAAGTGACAACAGAAGTAACTCAAGCCACATTTAAATCTGGAAATTCTGTCTAACAATAAAACTGATTTTACTTCTCTCCCTCAAAGTTGAGTAAGATAACTGTCTTCAACTAAGTAATTTTAAAGATTGCAACAAATGTTTTTCAAATGAATCATCCCCACATCCCATGAGAAATAGCCCTTAGGGCAGAAAAAAAAAAAAATTTTTTAAAAAGGTATTTTCCCTAACTAATTACTCTTTTAAATTAAGGGGAAAGGGCTTTGCTTGCAAAGATCACATGATTCTTTGCCACCACAGYTACAGCAGTGAATTACTTAAATCCAGTCCTTTGTGCTTTTATTCTACAGATCTGTGTCGAAGCTATCAAGTCTCATTCTCATCTTCCAAGTTCACATATCCAGTCAGAGGATCTTTTTTTTTTCCAATATGTTGGCCCAAAAGGAAAAGCAGAGAATATCTACAGTGCCTCCCTCTCTCTTCTGATGTTATTTTGCAGTTGTGAAGCTACTATCAGTTCAAGAGGGACATGTTTTCATTTTAGTTTTTTTCATCTCATATCCCCAAAGCCCCTTTACACTAAAGCTCTAAATAAAAAAGTTTTTGTATTTATACAGTATTCTGCATCTACTGCAAAGTTAAAAAAAAACAAATCATGGTGCTGTTTTTCCTATTTAGATGGATCCAAAGCATACATATATATAGGAACGTGGAATCAAAAGCCCTTGCTCTCTGCTATCACACACAGAAAATTCACCTTATTCCATTTGGAAAGCTAGTACAGAAATGCACATCTCTGTTGGGAAGCTCATCTKATTTTAAGACCATGTTTATTCATGACCAATTAATTAGTTCTCATCTTTCCCAGAAGTCCAGTTGTCAGTTCCWTTAAAGCACGCAGCATAACCTTAGCTAGGACGCCTCCTTCACATCTCATCCCAAAGACTTTCGGCTCTCCTGAAACTCTTAGGTTTACCAGGTGAGAGCAGGGTAAAACATGCTCTATAGCCCCTCTGGTCCCCCCACAGCAAGCCAGCTCGATACACTAGTTGGCGATAGGAGATGAAGTCACATCTACAGAGCTAGAACTCCTCTGCTGCCCTTACCGTTTGAGTGAGGACCCATCTGTCCTGCCTGGTTATCATCTCTGTAGGACTGCTTGAATTCAGTGATGAAGAGATGATGATAGATGACTCTTAAGAGTTGGGTTAGCAGGGTTTTGTTTTGTTTTTGTCAGTTGGAGCAAAAAGGTGGAAAAGAAATTTGAGCAAACTTAAAAGACACAGCTGGCATTAGAATGAAGGATTAACAGAAAAAAAGATGTTACCTGGATTAAAGAGAAAAATTAAGTATTGATACTAAGTAAAACATTCCACATTATTCTAAAGAAAACAGTTCCTTTTCCCTTCTTCCAGTGTTGCATTATTCTTCTCCAGAGAGATAATTCACTCATTGCAACTTTATAAACAGTTTAGTTACAATAACCTTGGYAGTGAGTGCAGATCTGGCAAAGTCAGGGAGGTTGATCTTGAACTTGATACAGAACACTGAGAACCATATTAGATCTTGGTCCTAAATCTTTTTTTCTTTAGGCATTCTCTCTCAGATCTGAGGGGAGCTACACAGAGGGCAGCAATTGTCTTCAGCTGTAACTGTTTCACTGCTGTTTCTCTTTTACTACTGTTAAAATAAAAGGTAATGCCAGTAATCTCAAACATCTGGTTTCTATTGCACTTTTCCCAGCAGGCCACTTTGTGCTTTTTCAACTTGCAGGAGCATGTAGGTAAGGAGATTTGAAAAAGTGCTAAARCATTTATTTACTAAAATGGATCACATGTCCTGTCCTTCTGGTATTTCATGTGATCTGCTGATATTTCCTCCTCTATCATCTTCTGCAACTTGGGAGGAAGATAACCATGAGAACTTGACTCTGCAGCCTAGCAGATAGGCTATGCAGCCCAAAAAGCAAAGCCTTGTGTTTTCATTCCCTCAGTCATTTTCTTTCCCCAGCTGTTTTGAATAAGACTTTTCAAACTGCACAAAGGAGAAGAAAAGGTGGTAATTGTGGGCTTGAATAACCTGGTGTGGGTGAAGTATCCCAACATCACCCCCGACCTTGGTGAAGTATCCCAAGTTTTGCAAACAAGGTTTTGGCAGCTTGAAATGCAAACTCCACACCCACAGCAGATCTTTCAGAAAAAAAAATCACCCATTTAAAATACTTATGTAACATGTATTCCTACTGTGTAATGCTCCAGGTCAATACGCATAGAAAACATCAAAAGTATTCCCCCCCCCCCCAAATTAGACATGTAGATAAACCAACCAGTTCTATCTCTTGCTTTCCTGCTCTCTCAGCAATCTCTACAAATTCCAATTCTGCTCCCTTTCCTTTCCCATCCTTCAACTGAGAGCCACTGATTAGGCAACATTACTATTTAATGCTACCGAGAAGCTATCAAATTCACCATTTAGCAAAATGCATGTGGACTGGCAAAAATTCACACTCCTTACACATTGCATTAAGCTGCTAGCAAACTCAGGTAGTTAATAAGCCTACAACAGCTTCAGCTTTGGACAGTTAGCTCCATATCCACTAGGTCAGAAGACACTTYTTCCCCTCAGCAAGGCAAAAACTCCAGAGATATGAATTTATTGTACATTTTTGTGTCTCTGTCTCTCACCTGAACGAGGCAAGGCAGAGCAGGCAGCCAGCTCCTTGCTCCGACAGTCTCAGCTAACCRCTGCCACCCGAGCAACCTCTCTTGGCATTGGAGAGAGAGGAAGAACAGTAACTGCAGAAAAACTGTGTTGTTTATGTGCTCAAGAGATTTAGGACTCAAACACTGGAAGTCTCAAATTAGACACAGCAGCATTCTGGAGCCTGATATCCACACACTCCCTATAAACTGATAGGCAGGCAGAGACAACACAGGCATAYAAACACCCTCAAAACAGAAATTCAAAATACCAAGCCCTTGCAGAGATCTCTCTTCAATGACCAGGGGAAACCTAAAAAGCTTGGCCTAACTGGGACTTCAGTCCAATTCATATCTCAGAGCAGGMTATAACGGCGGCATCAACACCCTTTCTAAGCACAAGTAAAGTTAATGACATTCCTTCAAAAACAYTGACCGACCACACCACATTTTCATTTCCATTTACTTTCAGACAGAGAGGATCTGGAGCTCCTCCTCAGGTGGGTCAGGGAAGGATGTGCAGAAGCACGCAACCCAGCTCCATACTAAACAAAAATTAGCAACCTTCAGCCACCCCAGCCTTGAGCTCCTAATACCTGCATTCCTCTTGCTCTCTGTTCCTCTAGCCACCGCACAGGCCTCCGTCCTCACATTTCTTCCTTTTTCCACTACCTAAAGACAGGCAAGCTTCTTCCTTTCTTTCTCTCCTTAACCTTTCCTCCATTTTTACCCCTCCACTTAATAAAAAGTCCCCTCCAGGTGTGCTCATTGGTAATCCTGGAGCAGTGATGAGAGCCAGCTGAGCACTCTGGCTCTATTAACTYCTCCCCTGCTGTAGCAGGGGCTCTTCTCTCCCTTCCTTCAATGTTGTTAGTCTGAAATTGTTTAAAGTACCGAAGGGCATAAATTGTTGAGAGGGCTACCTGAAATGGGAGGCACGCTCACATCCAGAAGTTGGGAATTGACATGCGTGGCCATAAAGCGGCGAGGAAAAACCTGCTTCCCATTTCCAGCTGCACATCTCTGGAGAGGCTCACGAGCTGAGAGCAGCACCTGGGTTCACAGAGATTATGCTCTCCTCGGCTCTGGGAAGTTGCAGCTATAGCAATGCTCAGAACTAAGCAAGAAATGCAGTCTCATGCACTGATTTTGCAAGTCTTTTCCCAAAGTAATTCTATGATTAAGCTATTCACTTCTTTTTTTTCTGTATATTGTACTAAGCAAGGAACAAAATACATCTGCTCCATTTCTGTAGTTTCTGTTCCTGTTGAAATAAACGGCTTAAGAGTATTATCTTACCAAACACAGGTAGAGAAAGAAGTCTTCTCTCCTGTCGGCTATGAATTAACTCCCCGCCACTCTGAATCCCTACAACAGGCAGCACCAGTTTCCATTTTTAATGCTAATGCACTGTGCTGCAGATACTTCATTTTGTTTCCTGCTCCTACTGAATATTGTTGTCTTCCCAGGAAGGCTGCAAGAGAGGAGAGCTGAGCATTTCTCTTGCCGCACAACTGAATGCAGCCAATGTTTCAACTAGTTTCATGTTCTCAGCAGAACAAAGCACCAGCCAGCACTGCCAGTATTTTCCATGCTGGGCAAGGTCCAGTCAACGCTATTAGCCTTTCATGGTCTATTAATATTAATATATGTAATTCCTATAAAGTATATTTCTTCAAAAAGTTACACGGAAGAGGGGGCAAGCAAATCACTTTTTATTTTAGAAAATCTCTCAAAGGCAACCTCCAGAGCTTGCATTGCATTTTTTTTTTTTTGAAGCCAAGTGACATGACGCTGTCTTTCCAGCCCACCTGCCATTGAGCCTACAACTGCTGTATCGCGAAGGTAGCTAGCATGTTGCACACTGCGCGGCTAATAGCATCAGCTGTACTTGTAATTAATTACGGAAATTCACGATGGTCAGGAATGATGGTCCGTATTTTGTCTCACTCTGACGCAGAGGCCATATGGTACCATTGATATCACTGAAAAACATGTCTCTCACTTGTTCACTCATGCACAGATTGGAAAAATAATTTTAAAATTAAAAAAAAGAAAGGTAAGAATATACTTACCTATCTGAAAAAAAATACTTGTAAGGCTGCCTAAATAAGTATATGGATGTTAGACAACTTTTACAATCTCTAGGGGATTTTTTTGTTATTTAGATATCCAGTTAATCAAGAACATGTCAACACCTGGAATACACAACACTATCTTTTATAGTAATTGAAATAGAGAAGCATCTGAAACAAATATATACCAAAGTATAACCAGACTTTGACCAGAACACTAAGACTATGCATGTATAATGTTTAAAATTTGAGAAATCCCATTCATTAGTTCATAAAATCAAAATAAAAGTTTTTTTAAATGACCAAACTGACTGTGACTGAATTGTATGTGCTACATTTCTATTTACAATAAATAGATGCATTCAAAATCTAGAAAATATAAAGCCCTAAAAACTGGGAATGCAAAATCCAGACCTTAGTCCAAAGTTTGAAGAGCACTTCCATTTTAAGAGAAGACTCGGTTTGAAAATGCAGTTTGTGAAATGCATATATGATTAAAATGTCAAAATAAAATGTGTGTATTTGGGATACACAATTTTCTCTATGCACACCTTCTGCCCAGGAGCTACCACTGAAGTGGAATTCATTTCTAAAATAGTGACAGATCTAGGTCAGAAATACATAGTTAACTAAGAGACATAGGAACTCACTTAACCACATATAAGTTATAGGGAACTGTTAAAACTGTTCCTCGGTACGCTGCATGGCTTCAGGGCTTTCAGAAAAACTTTGCCGCTGCTTGGGGCAGCACRGGGGCACTTTATACCTCAGGACACCAAAGCAACTGCCCGGGCAGATCCCTCCTAAGGCAGCTGCGCCATCCACTGAAAGACGAGCGAAAAACAAGTCAAAGTGAACAGGGACGAAGTTCTATTTATTAGCTTTTGTTTACAGACTTTTCTAAGTATGGTGCAGAGCCAGCCCCAGATACTGAATCACAGAACAGTAACTGCCAAAAAGACTAACTTATTTTCCATTAATGGAAAAGTTTATGTCTGTAGTGTCAAACTCTTCAAATTCGTGTTTGGGGACAAAATTCAGAATGCCCGAGGCTTCCCTTTCATGGAGCATGGCCTGCATGAGCACCTCTTATTTTCATCACCGTTGGAAGTATGAGGAAGTGTTTTCACCTCTTCAAGCTGTTAGGGTTGGCAGAAAAAAGACTTCCATGTTCCTGGAGTGACTCAGATTTTTAAAAAAAGAAGATACACATAAAAATTGTTTCCATGAAAGGAATTTATGTTTTCCCACACATAAAACTGTGAGAACTTCCAGCTCTGAATTCCCACAGT
Source organism: Rhea americana (assembly GCF_003343005.1). Classification (NCBI taxonomy): domain Eukaryota; kingdom Metazoa; phylum Chordata; class Aves; order Rheiformes; family Rheidae; genus Rhea; species Rhea americana. The sequence goes on from NW_028186779.1 coordinate 928,828, forward strand.
CTATCACCAGCGGCAGCCTCCGTTACTGCACTTCAGAACAGCCAAATTTTAAGTATCGGACAAACTGCTATCAGAATAGGAACAGCTTCTTCTTAACCACCATGAGGACACCTATTAAGGTGAATTTTTAAAAACTCTGAGGAAAATTGTGTTTATCTAAAAGCATTGAACAAAAAAACCCTATTTCTTTTTAAAGAAAAACAAATGAATAACTACACAACCCCCAAACTAATGACACAAGTTTGAATTGATAAAATCAATATAACAGCATTGTAACTGAGGGAAAACTACTCTATTCAATGCAATTTGCCTACCACAAACATCACAACAAGGAACTTTTCAGTTAGTCACGGGATATGCTGCAAGAAACTTGAGAAAAACTGAAAACAATAATGCTGATGCCTCCTATGTTAAATTATTTGTCTGTTACTTTGTCTGCTTATGCTCAAAAACATCTTTTCCAGGGCTGTTGGATGCTGCAGAACCCTCTCAATTCAGTGTAATGATACAGACCAAGGATACCACACGCTTTCATCAAAGTAAACACGGGCGACCTAAGTATGAAAGACCATCTGGCTGCTGCAAGTTTCCACCCTGCTGTGGTCAAGACGGCCACCTGACAGTAAATCTTTAGCCCATTACTTATTCCCAGTATTGACAAGACGCTTCCTGCTGAGGGGAGCTAAATGTTTGTGCACGAGGACACGTTGTCTCTTATCCTTGCCACCAGATTGCAGAGTCCCTTACGTGAGTACAGCAGCACGTTACAGCCTGAGCGGGTCAGGAGACAAAACTCACTCTTGCAGARCTTCCCAAAGATAAACATCCTCACAACAACAAGAGAAATGGTTTTACTCTCTAGGAAATACCTACATGAAGTCAGGATGTTTTCTACCAGCTTGTGAATATGAGTCACATAGGCACACTGGGCCAGAACTGGGTGAAATGTCTCTCCAGTTGTGAGATTTCTTTAGGAGCCCACCACATGGTGAAGGCACTTACTTCCTCCACTCRTGCTATGAAAAGCTGACGATTCTCACCAGCCTTGAAGGATCTCTTGGATTTCTGGGGGAATTTTTAATTAAGGTTTTGGACATTGTCAGCAATAGTCTCACAGGACATTATGAATTGAAAGGAGAAACAGTAACTTCTTTTTGATTTCAGACTGAATGGCTCCTACACCTATCATCCTCAGGGTGACTTGAGGCCATTCGCAGATCTGTTTACAAAAAATTCAGCTGAAATCCACCAAGTCAATGCAATATTTTTCTTCCTTGTGGTTCAAGTCCTTAAAAAAAAGCAAAAGGTCATGACTGGGACAAGGTATGAATTAACAAAATCTTCTAAAAAAGAGCAAGAGCAAAGTCATGAGGTAGAATATTGTGCAGTTAGGAGAAAACAGTTTGAAAGAGAGGAGACCTGAAATAGATGCATTTAGAAATAATTTGGTGGCTGCCTTCTTTATAATTTGTACTTTTGTTAGTACTTCTTTTCAAAGCAAATTTAATTTCTGTGTACTAATATCTGGAATTGGTTGGGGCAGTTTTTCAACATTCTTTTTAAGTCAAGACTTCAGTGGCATTGCTGACTACTGCTGTGCCAAGCTCTAAGCATACAGTTCTCTTATTCAGATAACCACCTAGAGTTTCCACAAAGTTTGTATTTACTCTCCATACTACCCCAACTTACAGCAAGATTCAGATTCTTGTCACCCTGTAGGTCCCGATGGAAATGTTTAGAATAAAGTGGATTTTCTGCCCCAGAGAAATAACAGGGTGCTTACCCTCACCTTTCAGTAGCAGTCTCCCAATTACACTTAATATAAAAAGATCAAGCTTCTAACCTCAGCCCCCACAGTGAGATGACCCCATTGCTCTACTCAGTGCTGCAGAAAATGTAAATATTTGGCTCTCATTGCATCACAAGCTGTCTCCCTCTTTCTGGTTTATTTATTTCTCTAGTGACATACRGTACTAGTAATGCTGTTATTCATTCTTCAGCTTATCCTGCAAGCCAATAACAAGGATTAATTACCAAGGATGAACTGCACTGAAATTCAAAAATATGTAGAGTATAGATTTTATAGTTTAGAAATGGATCATAAGATACATTGCTGAGAGAAATTGAATTTAACTACATTAGAGCAGACATTGGGTATTGGATGGTCCTTCAAACAAGGAGYCTGTCAGTCATAATGAATGACAGTATTAGTAATAGTTCTGATGCATGCATACCTACATTTTCCCTCTATTCATTCATTTTTCAGTTTTAATTCTAGGCACCACAAGGACAGAACCCTCAGGCATATCACATGCAGAGGCTAATTCCAGACATGATGCATCTAAATTTTCCAGCTTGAATTAAAAGCACCAGAGTCCCTGAGGCTTTTAAGTTCATAGCTAGTACTGTCCTCTACCTACAAGTCTCCCTGCTGTCCTGCCAACCTGGTTTACGCATTATGTGCAAGATCTGACAGTCATCTGAAATGGCAAACCTATGTCAATACAAACTACCTGGGGAATATCAATCCTTTCACATTTATTTTATGCAACTTTGTCATCATTGATGTGCTCCAATCTATCTACTGCTCTTGAATTCAAAGGAGCTAGTAACTGGTGAAATGAATAAAACTACCACTCAATACCCTGCTATGACAGGCAGTGTTGACAAATACCCTGATGGTTCAKAAATAGTTTTAAATACCTATTTCCAATGTAGCCAAACTTAAGGCATACTCTGAATCTTCCTTCAACTTAATCGTATTTTATAATGACTGCTGAGTATTTCCCAGATGGAGTCCAGATTCGACAACCATTGTCAACCAAAATTTTGCTTCAGGAAGGACTGAATAATGGTTGTATGGGCATGATCAGTGTTATGAGAGAGCCAAACAATATCAAAAAAAGGAAAAGGTTTCATAACACAAAATTACATAGCACACAATTATAACACTGTAAGGTAATTTGGATAAGGGACCATTGCTTCTGCTAGGGGCTGAAAACATTTGTGTCCATGTTTTCCCTAACTTCCTACTCCATAGCAGGTTCAGACTGGTTGTCTCCAGTGAATTTTACCCATAATAAAGGCTATAGGCAACCCCAGTCTCACCTTCTCCCTCCTTCCTGTGTCACCATTTTGCTGGAGAAGGGGAGAAGTGTCCCCAGGGAGAGGAAAGCGGAGAAGAGAGGCACAACAGCATTTCCCCCTATTATATTGCTGGATATTACCTACACTCAGAATCACAGTACTACCCTCGTATCAAATTGCTGCCCGTCAGTGAGCTGCAGGATGCTGTCCTAATGAATCATTATTTATTAATTTTACAGAACCACACAAAAAGCCCCCAGCTTCCTTCCCTCACAAATCAATACCATGAATATGCAGCCTTTACTGGCAGGAGCTGATTCTTATTGAATTCATGATCAGCATGAGGAAAAGTAATAAGCTGTATTTTTGTATTATACCAAAAAAGTCCCCCGCAGGAAGGATAAGGGGGGCAAGGATATTAAATTCTGATAAAAGAATGCAGAAGACATTAAAACTTCATATAATATAACTTTACTTAATGACATTCCTTATCATTTATTTTCAAAATAAAGTGTACATATATTGATTTGCTATTTGAAGGAGATGTTATACAAGCAAGATAGCACAAAAAGGTAGGGATGATGGTCCATTACATAGAAAGAAAATATTGCATAGGAATCCTGCACTCTGAATCATTACAGTACTGTTTTGACATTTAAATTTCAAAGATACCTTGTTTCTGTTTCATTCTTAATCTACAGAATGTTCAGTGATTTCCAAAGCAGCAGTGGGATTACCTTAGTCATTTTTATGAGCAGAAAACATCAAGGCATAAGGTATTTCTCAAAAGAAGAACTAAATGAAATATTTCAGTGAGAAGGAAAAAAACCAAACACACTAAGGAAGTCACCAACGATTTGACAGCGAAGTTTCTCATATTGGAAATGTTTCTTACTTTTGTTGAAAGCTGACCCGTCTTAGTACAAATCACAGGTCACCTATGCGAGCAACCTGAAAAGTCCCCACTGGAAAAGGCAAGCGTTCACCAAAACAAAGCACAGTATTCTCCTGCTCCCCGAACCTCTCCCGTTATATCCTTCACATGCCTGTGGCACTCATTCTGCCTACTGGCCTGATCCCCAATGTATCTGACCACTCAAAATAGGAGCCCAAAGAGGCTTTAAACTAATTTCCACTTAACATCCCAATCTAAAATTCTATTATGTGCCTGTAAAAAAGCACCATTCCTATAYACTTGTTTGCATTTTCGTGTCATTTGTTTACATTGTATTTCAGACACAAACTTCCCTGAAGCAGACTTTTGACATTAAAGAAGGTAAGTATTTATGTATTTGAACCACAAACTTAATTTGTCATAAATCAAAATCTCTGATCCTGTGTCTTTGCTTCAGTGGTGAAGGCAATTTTAGCTATGAAATATGCTGGGAAGGACTTACTCTGAAGAATCAGACATAAGTCTAAGTGATATACTGACAAACTTCATACGCATCCAGTAAAACCCTCTGATTACAACAGGGCATTACTCACGCTGCATAGAGGTCAGCTCTTACATACATCTCCGCAGTCTTGGGGCTTCCTACTTCCCAATCACTGCTGAGAAAATTATTAACGTTGACTGGTTTGTGAACTATTCATTAAACCTTGTGCAGATGGAGGTTTTTTTTCCCCAGTTCACGAGTTTATATTGAGAAATATTTGACCACCTTAACTGACTGATCGATYAGCTGAACACAAATATTTATCTTCAAGGATTTTGTCTTCAAACTACRTTTGGTCTTCGTGATTGGGCTCATCTCCAAAGGGAGGGCATCTTAGAGACTGCGATTCTTTTCCCAGAAATTGAGCTTAGTTCCCCAAACAGGCATTCAAGGTGTTGTTTCTGCCCCATGCTAAGATAAACATGCAAATATTGTAGAAAAAAATGTTGTATAGAGTTTGTCTAAAWAAAAGAAAGGAGAGGAAAAAAAAGAGGAGAGGGGACTACTTCCCCCATTATATCAATGATACTTAAATATATACATAGAAAATCTTTTCCTAGACACATTCAACTATTACTTATTCAAATAAGTTCAGTTTGTGTGACCTTCAGTAAGACTGTGTGATCTCATTTCCATATACTTCACTTCTCTAAAGTTATGCTACAAAGTAGAAAACACTGTCCCACCACCAGTCTAATAATAATTATGATTAAKGTAATTAAAATGGGAATTATCTACAAACTACAGATGTCAACACCTTTACTTTTCTCTATTGATACATTTCATTCATTTACTTTTACCTCCACTTTCCTAATTATTTTATTATTTCATAATAATTTACTTTCAATAATTTAAGTTCAACACACCAAGGGACATCAGAGCAAATTAGCTCTTACCTGCATTAGGCCTAAAAGATCCAAAAGTATGATTTTATTTTTCTCTCTCTAGACTCCATAAATATACATTAAATATATTGTGAAAAAGCTGAAATTGCCAGAAGCTCCGAAGTTAGTTTTCCATAACCAGAAAACTGTTGTACCACCAATATTTGGACTTTTTCTCCTTCCACCCCTCTCCTCTCTCCAAGATATTTAGAAGACTTCGCTGTAAAATGTTCTGAGAATGAGAAATTTTAAATAAAATCTACARTTATGTACCATATAAATTCTGTTATTATGTTCTTTATGTTTTGAGACTGTACAAATGAGTATTACATAATCTTTTTTTTCCTAATTCAGTTTTTCTTTTTTGACTTAAGCATATACTCCACGAGAGATTTCAAGGTTGCAGTTTAGATTTTATACATCTGTGTAACTGATATGTTTGGTGCTATAGTATACTAGATGCTGTTTGAGACATAGGAAAAAGTAGTCTGCACTAGAAAACACATCATCTGAACAGGAAGAAGAAGGTAGCAGAAAGACAAAAAGAAACACATATGGGGAAAAAAAAAAGACATTTTCTTCAGAATTTGTTCACAAATGAAGTAGCCACTAAGACCAAATTTCAAAGGCAGAAAACATACATGATTTGACTATAAATGCATTACTGGACTTTCCCATACCTGGCTTTTCCTTTCCCTCAAGTCACTGGATAAAATACATAACTATTATTTAGAGCAAGAACAAAATGCTGGGCTTTCCTTCAGAAGGGAGAGTCCTAATCACCAAGTTACTTAGGTTTTTGCTTGCTTGCTCTTTCTCTGGCATCATCAATCTCATATTCTTGGCTGCCTAAAGTCACAGTTCAGTCCAAGTCATGCCCTCAGCAACCTCATTCTTGCTTACAAAATGGGATTAAAAGCCGTTTCCTTAGAGTTGGGAGTCATGTTTTTAAACAGCCTTGGGTTCAGATGGGCAGGAGAAAAATAGAATAGAATAGAATAGAATAGAATAGAATAGAATAGAATAGAATAGAACAGAACAGAACAGAACAGAAGTTTTACCATTTCTTAGGCAACAAATCATATAAATAACAGTTGTCTACCTCTCCCCTTCCAATGCTGAGAGAAAAAGTGGATCTGTTTTTACCTTAAAGAGAGGATTTAAAGGATACCTGACACAGAGCACCCAAAGTCATAAAAAAGAGAAGCAAAACCTCTCCCACACTTCTCCCTTCAGGATTTTGAGTTCCCCTGCATTTAGGGTAGATTTATACGTGCAGTTCAGTTCAGATGAGATCACACATTTCCAGTGAATCCCAAGATTGCCCACACTTACATTGCGGCATGGTCTTGGGGCATGCGAATTGAATCCCTTTCAGATACAGTGATAGATGTGTCTCCACCAATAATGGTGTTAGTTCATGAACTCATTCATGAGCCAAAAAAAAAAAAGCCTCTGAAATGCAGAGAGGGAAGATGTCAAGTTCTTGGCACCAGCTGCTTTACTAACCGGTCCCAGATTCCTTGGCCAGTGCCACTTGCCCGCACAGGCCTTCCTTGGGGTACCTGCTYTTGCTAGTCCCACGCCCTTTCTCCCATGTTTAACCATATCCATCCCCTTCTATGCTGAGTCCATCGGCTTTGGAAACTCCATTTTATTATCAGGAATGACAACTAACACGCCAGTGTGGCAACTGGAATGCCTGAGGTCACGTCTTGGACCATCAGTGGACCAAGGTGGATCATCCTTACGTTTGCCCTTTATAAAGCAACAGTCGTGTTTTCATTCCCCAGTACAATTATATTATGCTCAGAAACTATGGTGAATACAACAATATCTTTAGATTTTTTTCATACTTTGTCATTTTGAAAGTTATACTTGATAGCAATGATTGGCACCATCAGAAACAACTTCAATACTCAATGACATGCTAAGCAGATTGAATTGATGTAAGAGAACTTCTTCCTTTAACTGTGGAGCCATTTATAGATGTTTGCTTACATCCTATCACAGTATCTGTTGTACAATATTATACAACATCAGAAGCAATCTGCTGCTCACTTATGCAATTTTATGCTGGATTACTGGCAGATTACAGGTGTAAATTAGAGATGATTTCAGAAAAATTCCTACTAGGAATTCTGCTATCAAGTTACAATTTTATTGTTCTATCACTTTAACTTTCTGTGCTCAATATAAACACACATAATTTAACTATCCCTTATGCACTACTGTGGAAAATAGTATTTTTAAGGTTCTATAAAATTTCAAGTAAAGATGCCATTAAGTTAATAATACTATTTAATGTTGTATTGAATATGTCCACCTGTTTGACATGCTTTTAGTTCACCTCCTTTTCTCCCACCCCTTCCCCTTCTGGCTCCTCATGTCATAGTGAAAAAAAAAAAAAAAGGAAAAAAGAAAAGAAAAGAATCACAGTACTGCATTCCCTGGAGGAAAGTAAGCGATGCTGATGCTCACAAGTCATGCTCCCAAAGTTAGAGACTAGAAACCTCCCAGAAGGGCTATTCATTCTTGGTCTACTAAGAGAAATGATGCTGCAGTCGTAACACTGGCTCATCCATCTGGAAGCAATCAAGATAAAATACAGGTTTTGGAATAAAGGTCCTCACAAGCGAATTACACAATCACCAATCACAAGGAGGCTACAGGCCACTTTTTTAGGTAAACTTACTTCCTACAAATCGCTGGATATATGTATCTACATAAATACATTAATAGGATTGTAAAGCTAAATCACTGAGAGTCTCCCTACCGCAAGATAATCCCTTTCTTCACTTACTTTGAGGGGCTATCTATTCAGGTTTGGAGGAAAAACATATTACTTGGCATCTCTGCAAAGTATCCGACAAATATGCGAAAGATGACCTTATGGCTCCAAAGAGCTCTTGAGATAATTGATCTACAAACATACACATTATCAGACAGCAAAGCAAATTATAACCAGCCACTAAAGGCACCAGTGGCTCAATAAATGATTTCCTGACATTTCAGTATATTATGGAGGCAGCGTATCTTTCCTTTGGGGTTCCCATCACAGCAGGCCTATTTCTTTGTAAATTTGAGATAAAGATGCGCACACACACACACACATATGCATGCGCACACATACACTCTAAATAAAGTCATAACTATAATGGCAGGTTTGACTTTTGGAAACGAAAATATCTTGCTAGGCTATTTGCTGAAACTCTACATTTTGGCAACAGTTTTCTGCCAGTTTTCCTGTCTGGTACTTACATGATTGTATGGTACAGTACTGTATATATTTTCCCAAGATAATAGGAAATAAAAAAACCCTACATTTAAACTGACAGGATACGATTATAGTAGCTTTTTCTGTCTTTGACATCTGTACACACAACAGCAGTAGCTGAAGCCTCTGACTGTTCTGGTTGCTGTTCTTCCCTCTCCAAATAAGTACAAAACCCCCTCAAAATCCAGTTCCAGGCACTTGAATGACTCAAGTGCCAACAAGCCTGCATATACACTTTGGCCCCCAGTCATCCCTTCAATAGTCATCCCTATTACTCCAGTCTCATAGTAAATAGATTATCCAAGAGCTGTTCAGTGGCTATATATAGCARATTGGTCATTCCAGGCCAGATCCTAGTAGACGACTGTCTATATAATCACAGCTGCTACCTTTGCTGGCAATCTCCAAAGGGCTAAGAATGAATGGGACATGGGAATGGACCTATTTCCTTAATCCTAGAGACAAGTTGAGAAGCCAACGTACAGATGTTTGAACAACTACTATAACAACGCCAAGTACTTCCACATCACTTTATATTATCAAACCAGTGTGTGTGTCCTGTGACATAACTAAGTGTGCTCACTGTACTACTTCTTTTATTCCCCAAACCAGAAGGCTTCTTGGCCCACGTCATCTCACCCCTCCCCAAGCCTTATTTTTAATAAAAAGGGATCTTTGTTTAAAATGTTAAGATTCTGTTTTCTCATTCTATTTTCCCTCTGTGTCACTTGTCTAGGCCTTCGTATTGGTAATAGTAGCTACCAATAAGCAGAAAAAAGCTCTTCAAAATCCTAGAATATTAACTATAGATAATGATGCATGGGGAAAAGCATGTTTTAACAAAAATATTGTGAAGGAAAACTTTAAGATAAAACTAATGTGGAGTTTTCAAAGTTGTGTACAAGCAAAAGCATGTCCCTCTTTATGTAAAGTTGCCCAAATTGTGGCCATAGTAATTCTAAACATTGCAGCAAAGACACAGTGTAGTTGGACAAAGATATGTGCATACACGGTTACTAGTGCAGCTTCCCAAATGGTGTATAAAATGTATCACCATTTTATACAAGTGATACAGCTATAGATATATACAGGCATGTACATATAATTTCTTTGCATTAATCGTTTGCTGTATCAGGCGAATGGAAATCAGAATAATTCAGCATGATAGAGAATGTCYTGAGTAGTGCACCCCAAAATAGAAAGCCCCGCAAGAGCGCTGTGGCCTTAATGAAGATGGTCACTATTTCAGCTACCTGCCAAAGCCTGAACACAGTTTGCATAAAAGGTTGAAATTTAATTAATTCATTTTGGAGATTCCTCTAAAGATTTCTCTAATTCATTTGGAGATTCCTTCGTAGTCACCAGTGTGACTAAAAACACTGGTCACAGTCTAACACTTCTCTGCTAACCATGAAACTGTCTGCAAGTTGCAGAAACTACTACGCAGCTGCACGCTGAGCAGACAACAGCACTGCCTCTGTCGCCAGTTAGTTATGSAAGGGTTCGATGGTCGTATGTGTTGTGCAGTTTGCCTCACGTGGATAYGAAACCTGGACATTGTCCGTATCATTTGCAGAGCAGAACCAGCTCCGCTAACATGAACCGGCAGAAGYCTAGCACCATGTGAAGGAAGAGCCTTTTGTACAGATTGCAAATGAAAAAACATTGACTGTACATCATTTGAACATACAGAGGCAGTTTTCCAACAGTAGGGAAAAATTCTGCCACTGAATGAGGATAGCACTTTTAAACTTACATTTTTTGACCATCTAAACTATGAAGATATAAGCCCTCTTGTTGTTCCAAATTGTGAGAAACAAAATTCACATTTATGACCAACTAATTCCCTGAAGAACATTCAAGCAGAAGTCATTAAGATACTTATCAGTACATCTTTTGCTCTGAGAAGGTTTGGCGTGGAGCGTTGCTCTTTTTCCTTTTGGGGGTTGGGGAGGTAGGAAGGCAAAAGAGAAAGAAGGAAGGAACAGGAAAACAGGGAGGAGGGAATTTTTTTCCTAAGAGACAAAACAGTGAAGGACAGTGGGTTCTAAGGCTGCAAAATTTCATTTCTGAAATTACTTTCTAGATTGTTTTTGTTTTTACTTGCCCTAAATTTTATTCACAAAGAAATGCATGGTTAAGAGGAGCGAGTTTGCCGACAACAGTTTSCAAGAATCCTAGCATACTTATGTTTCAAGCCTGATGATGTCCTCTTTCTTGGGATCTGATATATAAAAACATTAGATGTCACTGAGTGGCATACTTCTATTTTCTAACCTAGGGAATTTCAGGTCTTAATCTGAAAACAACATTTTGAACAATTTTGGAGTTATCGGTAAAAAGCGCTTCAGTGACCTTCAGCAGAGGTGCATCAGAGCACCCAGAGCTTTTCAAACGTCTCCTAAAACAGGAGGACAGCCTCCAGAAACAGCCAGTAAAATTTAGTCACACCAAAGGAAATGAAGGATCACGGTTCCAGACTTCAGCGYACCTTCTTCCCAGATGGATTCAGTCAGCGTAGTTTCTCAAGACCTGGACTGACCACCGTCAGTGGCCCCTCAGGATTGCAAAGCCTGTTCAATAAGCAACCCAAAACACAATTTTGCCTGCTCACATTTCTGAACAGTSACTTGCATCCTGCATGCTTCCATCCTGGGAACGCATTTCAAATCCTTTTTCCTCAAAAAACAGGTAAAGTTCAAGAGTAAGAGCAGGACCTGGAACCAAAGCACTGGCATCCTCGCTTCGTATTTACCAGTGACTTTGGGAAAGTTGAYGTTTGGACTCAGGTATACCCATTTTTAAATCTATTTTTCTTCCAAAATGAAAGTTGTTTTAATTTCTTTTTTTTTAATCACCTTCTTTCCTACCTGAAAAGACATAGTGCATACATAATGTAATCCTAAGTAAGAAATAGTATGATAGCATTACAAACATTCATGAAACTCAACTGACTACTGTATATTAAATAGTTATAAAAAGAAAAGAAAACACAAAAGTAGCAGAATCTATCTCGGTGTTTTTACGCTATGATTTAGCATTCACTCCTTGCCTTGCCTTTTGGTAATCTTTTCTTGTACAGCATTCCTTAGAAAATAGTTTTTCAAGTAAGGTTGTATCACTGACATTTAACTCAAATTTGGTTCTGAATACAAGCAGGAAGAAAATATCTTGTGATCTAAGAAAACACTTAAACAAACAAACAAAAAACAGAGACAGCAAGTTTCTAGCTGAGCTACCGTTGAGTCATAAGCTTAGATTTCCAAGACAGCAGCGTATTGCTTTCTTTTCATGTCCTATCAGTTGCTGTATCATAAGAGAAACAGGGTGACTACAGGCAGAAAAAAAAAACAGAACAGGAATCAATGGAAATACCAATTTTTAAGGGTGTTTTCCCTTTTTTCTGAAGGCTTCATATGCACAAAGGAAAATGGCTTACTAGAGCCGGGAATTTTTCTCCTCTTCCTTTTATTTTTATTTTTTATTTTACTATCTTACCTTATTTATTTCCTTACTAATCAGCATGCTACAACAGAAATTGAGAGGCAACTCCTATAAGGAGAATTGAACAATACTGCGCTCTGTAGGTTTGCCTGTTTAGGGTGGGCTACATCTTTGCACAGGCCATCTTTTATGTTCCAGAAAACACTGCCTGATTATAAATTCAACTATTTTAAATGTGTTTTTTAAAAAACACTAATATTAAAAAGAGAACACTCCAAAATCATCCTTGGCGACATTTGGATGCCACATACAGAGACATAAACACATAACAGACAAGTGGCTCCTGGAAGAAGATTTCTGACTCACAGTGTCAGAAAAAGCAATGCCTCTTTTGAAAGCAGGGAATTAATATAGTTGAGTTGGCTGGCAAAGAACTCTGCTGGGCAGCAGGCATCATTTTGGATGAGTTTCTATAGATTATTTTTGTAGAAAGCTGGTGGAGTAGGGTRGAGAAGGAGAAAAATGAGATGAAAATGTACAACTTGGATTTTGGCTTGAATCAGTGTTGCAGAGCTCCCAGTTCATTAGCAAAAGTCCTACTTTTCTTTAAAAGTGCTTATAGTCAGCATTTTACCATTATTAGTATAGTAAAGTCAATGTATCTTGGAAATTGAGATGGATTCTCTTCTGGTGTATGTATTATTAACAGAATGATTAAGTAAGGTCTGAATTTGAAGAATATAAAGGTGTTTTCAACAGTTGTGTACATTTCTGAGAGTAATTTGGATCAMGATTAATCCTCATGCATTAATCTCTGTGTTTTCCATTAAGGTTATTTCTATTTCATAAATGTATATGCAAATATCAGAAATCAATTGGACCAAAAAGTTGGTAGTAAAAACATTAGCTCAGATAGACACATTGCAAGAACAAGTATCTAGGACTAATATGTGGGCAAAGAATCTTCTCACTCCAAAAATGGCAAAACTGCATACAGAAATATTGGAAGGAAATTTGATGACATTGCACACTCACTTTAAAACAGAAAATAAGTAAACAAAGAAACTAGACAGCCTCCCCGCTGCACCGTGGAAATGCCCAGCCTCTGTACACCTGTGGAGAACTCTGCATCTTATTTATTCCAGAATGCAAGTTATTCTACACGTTGACCCAAAACAAAKCATAGTTTTAAATCCATTGCCAGATAGAAGTATTGCCCACCAAAATCCACCTATAGAAGAGTCGGATGTTTAATATGCACATCAGTTTCTTGAAACGAAGGAGCGTTTCAAGATGATCACTACTGTTTTTCTTCTAGCTGAAATTTAATTAAATACTCCAAGTTTAAAGGTAATCAGCTTCTGTTTATCTTTTTGCAACCTGCTGGTTTTCAGCAGTAATGAAAATAAAGCCATAGGGTGAAAATAAGGCTATCAGACATTGAAATCCATTGCTTCTGTCAAAGAGCAGAACATGCCTTTCTCAGCCATTATTTTCCTCAAGAGCAGAGAGTTCATGCAGGAGAATGCACCAGATGGAAAGCATCACAAGTTGGAAAGCCACTTTGGATGCTCCATCACAGCAATATTTCCATAGGAAGTAGCAGGGAAAGTTAAAATAGTAGTTTAGCTTTTTTTTTTTTTTTTTTTTTAATTTCTTCATGCCAGCTGAAGTTAATTTCTGCTATCTGTATTTCAGAGCCTAACATATTTATCATTGTACACAAAGAGAAGCAATAGAACCCTTATATGTATGAGTGTATGTATAAAAATAAAATGCATGACAGGAAAGCTGCTTACTTGTCCAAAAMCATATTTGGCCTTCCAACTTAATTACATACATTTCATATACAAAGCATTGTGGATATTTCTTAAAGCACTATATATTTTAATTTGTTCATCATGGCTTTTTTCCAATGATAAATAGTAACTGTGAAGAACAAGTAATATTGCTGTCTTGGATTYGAAATGGGATTGTCTTAAGAAGGTATCAGGAAAACCCTCAGTCTTTCTCTAACTTGCTGCTTGCCCCTGAGCAAACTATTCAATTTCTTTGAATCTAAATTTCAGAAAAAGTTAGGGCAACAAACCCAACTAAAGTTAGTAAGAGTGGTTGGTAGCTAGCCRGAAGGTCTGAAAAACTAGACTATGTATACAATATATTTTTAGCATCTTTATCATATATATTAGTAGTCATAGTTATTTTGCATACATATACARCCACCAAGATATGCATCTTAAGACCATTTTTAGTTAATATTTGTAYAAAGTCTGAACACAGTCAAGCAAATTGTGTTATAAATTGTGCAAACAGTCCTAAAACTATATCTGTAAATACCTAGGGAATGTTCCGAAACTGTAGTTTTTGATCTAATCTTAAGAAATTATGGCTCAAACAAGCCCAGCTGCAAATTGTAATTTAACAAACAGCCTAAATATATGCAAACCCAAAATGCAAATTTCCATAGTAATTATATGCCTATTAAAACAGTCAAGAGAGACATAGAGGAAAAAAGCACATACGGAGTACAACTCTAAATCTTAAACAAAACAGCATCCCAACTTCCTCACAAAAATCTTTTGATAGCCTTAAAAATACRTATTTTTAAATTAATTTTATTTGTTTAATCAAATTATAAGCCTTCCAAYGTTTGACTGACAACCTACTTGATTCACTGTGTTTAGTTGCCAGGATACCTTGATATTCTTTTTTTTCTCTCTCTCCTCGGGAGTGTCAGATCTGCACACAGTGCCGCACATTCTTCATTAATCATACTGCAATTTTTATCTGACCTTTCAGTTAGTACAGTTTAAGTAAAATAGAAGTGTTTGTTCACAAGCAAATCTAAGTATTTGATGATCTTTATTCAGGTCACAAGCAGAACTAGAGAAGCCATGTGATGAAATTTCAATTCAAACCTGTACAAAGGAAAGCAGAATCACACGCTGCAAGGAATTCATTTCCCTTTTCAAGAGTTTGCATAGAAGGAGATGATGAACTTCAATTTCAAAATATATTTCAATACTATCCAACATTTTAATATAAATATTCAAATGTTGAGGGAGAGAATGGAACAAAACAACTGGAAAACTGCTGAGGAACTGCAATCATAGCTACAGCCAAGCAGATAGAAATTAAAGTTCCTTAAGACTATTTGGAGACATGCTTAAACACACAGTTAATTACTTCTTAAGAAGCAGAGCACACCCCTTTAAATTTTCCAAGATTTAATATCATAATTCCAGAAACAAGCAAGGAAGAGAGAACAGCAGAAAGGAAGAAAAGAATTAAATTAATAATCCTCAGAAATGCAGATCACTACTATTTTTTTTACATGCTATAATTAAAAACTCAAGTATTCTTAGTTTCCTATAAAAATCTACCCTCAGCATTTTTCATGCTGTCCAGCAGAAGAAAATATTTATTAACATAAAATAACACTATCAGTAACTACTGTATAACTATGTTACATCTTAGAAAGAATTACTAATATGCCATTTTTGTATTAATGCCTAGTTAAATTTAACTGCATAAGTAGCAGTAAGAAAGTGGAGTGGAAGAGCTCAGGGATACAGTCTTTCATATCTAAATCAGATTTACATTTTTCTGGTATGTATGTAAAAAAGAAACTTTCATATTTGGTATCTTGGAGGCGGACTTCTTACAGTCAAATTTAATAGCTTCACATTTTCCTCCATATTTTCCATTTCCAGGTTTAAGACAAGTCACAAGATCTAGTTCAAACACCTGACAAAGCCGCAGCTCAGAGGACCAATATTGGCTCTATTTGCAGGCAGCGGACAGAGCACTGAAGTGGCCAACTCACATATATTGTAACGCTCACACTAAGAACGTTTCACTTGTACAGCACCAAACTTCAACTGTTTTCTCTACAAAGGGAGACTCTTCTTTGACATCCATAACATGCAGGTGAAAATAACCATCAGCAGTACTCCTAGGGTAGCCACAGGATTTTTTTTTTTTTTTAGTAGAATATTGGTTTTGATCAATTGACTTTTAATGTTGTCAGAAAAAGAATTACTACTTTTGAGGGAAAAGAAATAAACCTGACCAGCTCTTGCAAGCACTTTTGGGTTTGGTTTTGGGGGGGTTGTTGTTGTTTTTTAATAGGAATTGGAATTCTCCCCGCAGCGTGGCTCAATAGCATGCCACAGCTAAAATACACAGCGCGCGCGTAACCTCCGAACGCCTTGTCATCATTTGACAAGGCAGTCTGGAGTTAGGCGAACCTCTTTTTAAAGGTTTCATTCATTCACCATGCTGTATTTTTCAGGGCTAGCCTCAGATCAGGGGAAGGCAAAGTATATAAACAGACTGTGCCACGTTAAAATGACAGCCCTGGTGCTTGAGCATCCCACTCGCATCCTTTGCTCGCAGGTTAAGGAAAGTCGCTTCAGTAAAAATTCCCCCTGTGGGCGATTTCTTCCGCCTCCTGCCAAGGGGTTTGCCATCACCCACCGCTCGTCCTCAGTGCCAGTCGCATCCTGAAAGGTTATAGTCTGACTTTTCACTAGGTAATTTAATAGCTGTAATGGATTTGCTCTTACGGACCGCCGCTTTGATAAGGCGGTCTTTGTTTGCCTGTTGCYGACACTGTTTGTAGATAAAAGTGGAAGGGTAAGTACTCCAACTTCTGCAACTCCGTGTGAGGGGAAAAAAAATAGCTTTCAAAGAAAATGAAAAACAATTTTGCCATTTTCTACTTGCTGTACGACTGATAAAGAGCTGCTCATTATGCAATATGTAACTCATGAGATGCGAGTGCAGCACTGCGGCTAATAAGATAGGATTGTTTTGCTGCTTTTAGCCTCTGGTGGTGTCTCGGCGTGTTGAATGCTGAGAATAAAGACACTGTTGCAGGGAGAATTCACTGCTAGGAGCTGGTAGCACACACTTGAATTACTTGTGTGATTCATCCCAATTACATTTTGTTTGAAATTTTATTTTTCTCCCCAAATCTAAAGCTTGTGGGCTTGTTTGGAGCTAAATATGTTTCCTCCTCTCTATTAATTATTTTAGCTGCTTTTTTCACGCACTTGCAATCAAAAACAAAGGAAAGTGCTTTCGTTCGGAAGGTACAGTGCTCCTTTGTTTGCTTAGGGAAAAAGTGTGTATTTCTGATTTGAATAACTAAAACGGAACATTAAACAAAGAGCTGCTCCGCAGTTACTAACCAGTCAGATGATTTATGAATTTATATACCTTCAGAACCATATCTCCGGATATTTGCCTCTATGGGCAATGCATCTAACCAGACCATATACGTCTTAATCATATATGTCTTATATAACACACCCTACGGCTCACTCAACAGATCCACTACAGAGTGAATAAATCCGCATGGAGTCCAGCCCGCAGGAGARAACGGGAGGCTGACTACTATCCTCAGATGACAACGACTTAAGAGAATACTTCATTTGGTATTTTGGTGACCTGATAAAGCACAAAACATACTAACCAGTTTCAGACTGCAGCCCCACAGCTTCCCTCAGAAACCTTAATATTCAATAGAGAAAATAAGAATCTAGAGGTAAAAACTATAAATTCTGTGGGAAATTTCCAGTTGGAAAAATTATGTTTTTTTTTTTTTTCATTCTAGAACCATTTTAATGTATTCTCAACAAGCTTAAACACTGGTTCTCAGGAAGGAATAATTAAACACAACTTTTTTAATGGCTTATTTCAATTTAAACCAAAATAATACATTGCTAAATTCAAAAGCATTCATATAGAAGCCAAAAACGAAAAATCTGAAAGAAAACTAATCTTCTGACCAGTTAGATATAAGAAAGTTTCCCTCTTTCCATAATTCTTCTTCATCAGTGTGATTACTCTCAATCTATGTTCAAAACTATATTAAAAAAAGGTCTTAAAACTAGACTTGACAATAGACAGATTCAAATTGGGGAAGGAGAAGTGATCTCTGAAGTCACATGTCTTTTCCTGGTGTGGCCTCTCTCTACCCTAAGGTCTTTTTTAAAAAAAAAATAATAAAAAAATCTCTTTTTTTTGATGCTTCTTTCAACATCTATTAGCATCAATAGAAAACACAATTCAAACTAAGTRATTATAAAACATTAGTGCTAAAATAGGCCCTTCTTATACACAGATTTGCTTTCAAAATACTTTTATAAAAAAGATCTGAGCAGTTATTCTTTATTTTACAGTGAAGGAACCTGTGGTTACATGTTTGGTGAAGATCAGTAGGGAACCTGAAGGCAGCCCAAAAACAGACCCCAAGTCTCCTGTCTCAGTGTAGTTTTCCTTCTTCTTGCCTCAATGTCTTAGTATCTTTTGCAATTAAATTATAGTCTGTCAACACTATTCTAATATTGCATAGTATCAAGTCAAGATGTTTGAAAGATTTGTTGTTTTCTTCGTCACTATTACTGAAACCTGGTATAACTATGTACAAGGCCTGCAGATTACTTTACTTTAGATATAATTGACTACAAATACTCTTCCCCAAAGCACAGAAAAAATATATATGTTATATATAACCATTATACCTTTCTGCCCGATTCAAAATGATTTTTATTTAGAGTAAATAAATAAAATCCACAAAATAAATAAACCCACAATCTCTTACCTACTAATTGCTAAATCACACACTATTCTAATCCACATTATTCTTATAACAATACAACCTCAGCGACCTACAGAAATACCATAAATTAAATAGAGCAAGCCTAGATGTTTCCTTAAATAAATTTGCGCAAATCTCTGTACGTCAACATTTTGCACCTCACCAACCCATTCACTGGTCACGGTAGAATGAAATGATCTGAAAACTTGGAACTTTAACATTCATGTTTGTATGCAGACCCAATGACACACATGCACTATTGCATGGTTAAATGAAAAGGTGATGACTGTTTCTCAGCTCTCACCTTAGAAAGCCACTGCAAGCCACTTAACAGGGCAAACCTACAACATGAAGCCCTTACCAGAAATGGCTTTAATACGGACTATAARGACTGTGTCCTTTCTCACCCTTTGATCTGCCAAGGCATTATAATTTGTTCAGGCTTCTTCCTTCAGAAGAGGAATATTACATACAGGATGTATAATAAAAGAGAACTTAGAAGTGAAATAGAGAYGAAAAGGGTTTCCCACACACAGGGGTCTGCTCCTACAAATAATCAAGTAACCAGATTATTTTGACAGACTTTAAAATAGACTCCTTCCAAACCACTAAAAAAACCCAGAACTTGCCAGTCACAACAACGGAAATCTGTTTTGTGTAAATATTCAGCCGCCTGCACTCTCCAAATGTCAAGATTTAAACAAACAAATCTATAGCTGAGCTTGCCAATTTAGGGGAGAATAATTATTTTCAGAGCCCAAAAGACATTGAGTTACTTCTGGCATTGCAAGTGTACCTAATTAAGTAGAAATGGATTGGGAGTGAAAAATAAAATAAAATAAAATAAAAGAATAAAAGAATGGCGAGTATCAATGATGTTCCAAGTCAGGCACCTCAATCAGCTGCCTAAATTAGGAGATTAGGCTCCTCATAAACTCTCTGGGGATGCAAAGGAAAAGCTGATTTGGGGAGTTCTCAAGCATCATCTGGAGGACTCTCTCCCCCTCTCTTCATTGATTATAAAAGGATCTACAACAAAACCCCCAACATCGACCCCTGCAATCTGTCCTCTGCAGGAGCTGCCGTCTCCCGCCTCTCCGTATCCCCACGAACAGGAGTGGGGAGCGCAGTGCCGGGGCCAGCTTTGCCCGTGCTGCGGTCAAGGGCCAGTGAATGCAACATGACCCAGGAGTGAGGAGATGCAGCCCGCCCTCCCCAGCCTTCCTCCTCCCCTCTGCGCTACTCCTAACGGGATGCAACTCTAGGCATATGTTTTATGCTCACTGCCCCAGCTGCATTTTGCCTGTAGACCAACACTCTCCAATTTGGGCTTCCCGCTGAGGGACAGCGTGCAATCACTTTCGAAAGCCCTTGGCCTTCTTAACAAAGATGTGTTTGGAGCAGCCCCTTTTGCTCCATTTCTAAGCGCCTCACTCTCCACAAGCGTTTTAAATTACCTTGTAAACTGTAACAAGTGAGATTGTGCAAATGGGTGAAACGATGTAGAACATTCAATTACAAACTCTCCGCATGAGCCAGCCCCGGCGCCTCCAGGTTTTGGTCTGCCTTGCGGGGGCTCCCAGTTTGAGGCCCATCCGTGGCTCTGTTTGGAGAGACATTTAGCATAACACCGAAGCCAACRCTACCGAGGCAGATGTCCTACTTGCTGCAGAGGCCCCGAGGAAAGGAAAGAGCATGTACCATGTGGAAGCAATCTCTGCAGGTGAAGAAAGTGCCAGCAGGATCTCAAGGAAGACTCATCTCAACAGCTTGGCCAAAAGGAATGAAGAGTTAAAAGAGTAAGAAATACAGCGTGTGCATGTTGTAGAGAAAGAGAAAAAAGGCAAACAATTTCCCCATAATAGCTACCTGTAACTTTTTTCAGACACCTACCTTCACCACAGCTCTATCATTATTTAAATTCTGTTGTAACTCTGAAAAAATCTTTTTTTTTTAACTCCATAAATAGATGTATTTCACCATGACTGTCAAAAATGACAAAGAAATGCGTCTTGACAAAGCACAATAATCACCCCAAGCCAAAGCAATAAAAATATGCAAAATATGCAGCTAAAAATGTAATTACCAAATGTATTTAACTATGAATTTTATCTATCCACTGCTACATTTATTGTGATAGTCACAGAATTAGAAAAATAAAAGCTTCCATGGCTATTATTATGGCAAAGCTCTTTTGACTTCTAGTGAGAAGGTAATTTCAGAGTCGCATGCATCTGTTATGCCCTTGCAACAGGAGTTTTAGGTTCAAAAGAATACCAGTAAAAAAATACCCAATAGTATCAGCATTTTCAGTGTGTTCARTGTTCATGGATTTCCAAAATGTTATGATTTTCTGATATTTAAAATACTAATTTTATGGATGATGCTTTTCAGGAAGAATGCGAGACAAAATGTTTTTAAAAAGTAGATTAAGTCTATGCCATTTTACCTAAAAATATTGTTTTGTTTTGCAACCTGCAGAAAGAATTCTCTATTTGGAAGTGAACCAACTTAAATTTGTACTCCCACAATAAAACTGAGAAATTATTATTCTCAGAGAAAAAAAAGCAGTATTTGAAAAATGAAATTTTATTTTGTTGACATCTCTGATTTTTTTTTTCTTGAGGAGGAGGAGAAGGCAGGGGAGCTAGTAAAAAGTGTTGTTTTTCTTTTGTTTTTTGTTTTATCTGGATAACCCAAAGGGCCATGATTTATATAGCTTTACAAAAGGGCACTGGCTTCCATGCCAAAACCTAAAAATGATTAAAAGTCTTTCTTACAAGGTTACCTCCAGTGTTTTCGTATTCACTGAAGTCAACACTATTTATGGATGGCATTGTCAGCAAAAAAAGGGGGGATATAGCATTTTTTCCCCTTTTAACTGAACCTCACAGTTTATTTTACCTTTAAGCAAGATAAAAATATGGCTTTGTTTATGATTTCACTGTTTACAATTTAATCCCCTGCAAGATCATTAAAACTTTTATTTGCAAGTCTGCATTCATTTTTTACTGCTCTTTTAACTGATTCCAACTTCCAAATAATAATCCCTTCAGTTCTGAATTTTATATTTGCATTAAATAGACTTGCTTCCTTCTTAAGCATACAGGGTACTCCCTAAATTAATGTATAAACACCACAGGAGTGCACAAGGCTCGTGAAAGATATAGTCAGTCTTGGGATATAGCATTTGCAGAAAGTATTTTAACTCAAATGCACCGGAGGACATTTGAATGCTCGGTATTATGCAAGAAGATGAATAGTAATAGCACTAAACCTGCGTTGAATGCTAGAGGATAGCWGGTTTTAAATTAAATTAACCACAAATGTCATTTGTAATACACAGAAAGTAAAAAAAAAAAATCATATAAATTAGAGGGATTCTTAACATACGTTGGCTGTAGTTCAGTTTAATCTCCTTAAATGATGACAGTAGTGTGTTATGTAACCGTGCAGTTACGGGCCATTTTTCCATCCAGAGAACTCCCAGAGCAACGCATAAACTCAATAAACCGGGAAACCGGCTACGCAAGGCGGCCGTTCGCTCCACCACCGCGCAGGGCTTCCCCGGCGCCGGCCCGAAGCGCAGCTGCAGTAAGCCGCAGCCCGGGGCGCAGGGAAGCGCTGCGGCGGACGCGGCAGAACCCGCGCCYGACGGCGAGCCGACGAACCCGGAGCAGCCTGCCGTGTCCACGCGTAGCTTACCAACCTTACGGCGCAGCTTAAGAAGTTTAAGTTGTACGTAGGCTTTGTATTTAGGTCCAGGAATAAACACAAGCCAATATGCTTGCAAGATCGTGAGAACTGCGCTTAAAAAATATTGCACACAAAGCAGCAGATATTAGAATTTTGGTTAACGTGTTTTAACAAAACTTGCTTTCATGAACTTGCATKCATGCAATAGTTTGCTTGCTCCGTTTTCCCGATTCCTATATCAGTCAAACTGGTAGTAAATACAGCCTCTCTTTTTTATAATGCTGCTTTGAAATCTAAGCTTTGGAAGGACTAGTTCTGGTGCTTATTCAGTTCACATAAGTAGATGTTTATAACTTCAGTTACCACTAAAGTGGTAAAATATGCAGCAAATTATGCAGTTCTGGAGAACAGTCATATATATATATATATATATATATGTATATATATATGTAAAAAACTATTTAAATAAGTAAGTTCAAATGCTTGAATATTGTTATTCTATCTGTTTTTAACAGTCAAAAAGGCTTGTAACATACATTCTAGACTATATATCTGGATTAAAGTCCACAGTAAGACATTGTTTTCAGAATATACACCATGAAAATTTGTCAAATAAGGAAAAAAAAGGGGGGGGGGGACGGGGGAATGATAACTGGCCTAAGTAGAAATCGCTTTGAATAATAAAGTGATAACAGAATGATTAGTCCACCTGCATGCTAAACAGCATCTTTTCACTCCTCTGGTTGAAAATTCTTAACATATGAATGCCTTAATATTAYCAGTATCAAAGTATGCAGCCTGTCCAAAGTTTAGCATAGCTGTAAGTCWTTGCAGTCTCCTAGTCTGTGTAAATGACCCATCAGTCTATTAAACACATCCATCTGTCAAACTTCCAAATAGAAAAAAAAAATCTTAATTTCAGAGAACCATTTGTTTACATTGAATATGACCTTCAGGGAATAAAATTACAATGACACTACAAGATATTTAGTTAGAATAAAGCAGAAATGGTGCCCACTTTATCAAAACATGATAGAATAAAACTACTGTAACAACTAACTCCTCAATTTTATGTCTTATATGAAAGTTGCATCCAGCTTTCCTTTACCTGACAATTGCTCAGCCTCCTTTGTGAAGCACAGATTTAAAACCAAGATTTTTCTTGGAGATCTTCATGCAATTAGCAAAAGAGGCCGTGGCATGGCTTGTTTTTAAGGTATGACTAGCAAGAAGCCCAAATATTTCAAATCACATATTTGAAACTACAGAAGCGCAAATATTTCAAATCACATATTTGAAACTACAAAATAATAAAAAACAATATATCAGAAGCTCCATGTTGCTTCCAGTGACCTTCCTTCCAGAAGCATAACTTTTGTGAATGACTTGAAGCAAGTAGTCATATACATTAGCAGGGATTATTTCTCCCACTGTGTCTTACAGTGTAAAAACTCGAGGAAGATGGTTTCTCTAGAGATAGATGAAAAGTTTGTACTAAGCATTTTTTTTGTAAACAGTTCCCAAGTAGGACAGCTATTTCTTCAGCAATAAAGAAAAAAGCGGGAGGCGGGCAGCAAGAGAAAATTATAGGCATCCATGATAAATTAATCTGTGCACTATGTAATTGCTTCAAAGGACTTTTTGTATTTTGTTACAAATGACTGAAATTGTTTGTTTTAAAAAATTGATAGGCAATGTTGAACGTCGTAAATATCTTATGAATATTATAGATGACTTTGACTATCTAATATTATCTGCACTAGGGTATGTTGCTTTTTTATTAATATTCCGTAGATTTTTGCTAGAATGCAAACTCTTGGTTATTATTGTTGTCTGTGTAATATCCTGTTCACTCTGACTGTGTATTTCCTTACACATATTTGCCATAACAAAATCCATACTACAGATTTTAAAGATTACTGATCTTCAATTTCATTTTTATTCAGCCCATGTAACCTGAACTGCAAATCTTTATTTCTTTCATAGAATCATAGAATCAGTAAGGTTGGAAGGGACCTCTGGAGATCATCTAGTCCAACCTCCCCGCTCAGCAGGGTCACCTAGAGCATGGTAGACAGGGTTGCATCCAGGAGGGCCTTGAAGATCTCCAGAGAAGGAGAAAGATACCTTTCAGGTATCTTGATCTTTTTATGAAATAGGAAAACTTTCTGGGTGAGTTTTAAGCATGAGGMCAGCATTCAGATAACTTCTGCAACAGAAAAGCAGAATTATTTCTTATTTCTATAGATCTTGGAGAATGGGGTTGTACAAGTACCACCATGTAACTGACTTCTGATTGAGGAAAAGAAAACACAAGAAATACCTCTTAGTTTGAGTTTCTGCCTGTAGTAGATATTGTGTCATCTCCCAAATGGCACCCTTATGAAACTGCTCCCACTGGCTCCCACTTTCTAAATAAGTCAGTAGGACAACATTTCATTCTGCTACGTATCCCAGGATAATGAGTAAAACCAGATATTTTTTGTGGACTTAAATGCTAGTGTCCTAATAGTTGCTCAGCCCTTATTGGTAGGATTGTCGAATAGTTTAATACCATCTATTAGGCCTATTACTTTAGCCAAGTGTTATACAATTTATAAATATTTCTACCAACTTGCAGTACCAATATATTTTACATAATTAATGAAAGTTAATTAAATTGGGACAAGTAGTATAATTGTGCTGCAATAACCAGTGCCATATGAAAAGAATATTCAAATGTGGTTTTGTTAGTATTGCACATAGACGCTAAACATTTCCTCAAATCACTTTAAAAAAAAAAATTGTTAAACTGCTGGCATCACAAGGGAAAGGGTTCATTTACTCACAGAAGGACAGCCAGCAGCTACAGTTAGCTGCACATAGAACTCCTGTAGATACACTAACTTACTTTTTCAAACTTACTTTGAGAGTCCTCCCYTCTAGGGGAGGAGGAGTTCAATACTAATAATCTAATCTACTATCTAATCTAGTAATAATCTGTAGCCTGGTTAGAGGGAACGCAAGGGTACCATTTGAGACCACTTACAGTAATGCTTAAGATACCTTTACGAAAGAGACTGTTCAAATCATTTATGGAACAGCTGCCAAACACTGTCTTTTTGTTCATTACTGTGTAGCATAATAATCCTATCAGTGACAGTTACGGAAAATACTACACCATACGAGTAAATCTTTTGTGAAAATGTCTTTATTATTTTGTTTGCAGTGATATCAAGGAGTGCTAGACTATGCATTTGGGTAAGTATACGTCCCATTCACTTTGAATGATCACCTTTTCTTATTCTTACTTACAAACTGCTAAGATCAAGCTTCAGAATGTTCAAATTTCAAAATTAATAATGATAATAAAAGGGTTAGACTTAACTTTTGAGGATGCTACAAATCATTTACTATCCTACAAAAGAATTTACCCAAGGCTCTTTTTACAACTCCAATCTCTGCTTAATCAGCAAATAAATATTTGCTCTCAAGAGAATAGCTTTGCAATAGATGTTTGTGTGTTTGTTTTGTAATTTAGAACCAGAATAAACATATGGCTTAAAGTACTGAACCATCTTCTGAGCTGTAGATGCTTCTGACTTTTGCTATCATTAGAGCTCTGTTTTCACAGAGGGGACGATCTGCTTTATTATGGGTGTCAGTCTGAGGTAAGATCCCTATCTTTGGCAGTAATCAGTTATTATATGAAAATATTCGGTATTCAGCAGCATTATATTAATTAGTCTGCATTTTCCAGAACATCAATTTCTTCAACATGATGATGCATGATTTTTAATAATGCTGTTAAATTCAGAGCACATGAATTCAGGGGGAGGGGAGAAACAGCAACTATTTTTGTAACATTTAATGCCAACACATTTTAAATGGTATCACATGGCTGATTATTTACTTTTTCTACCTGAATAAAAGCTAAGAAAACCAGTCTGACATTTATCACTGGCTTCAGCAATCAGGTGTGTGAGCAGTACAACCAGGCAGTGGAATGGGACAGAACCGAGTCCCTGAGTCAGCATCATTAAGGTAACTACCGTTGCAGGGTGCATGCACGTGAGAAAATAGCCTTGCACAAATATAATATTATTATTTTGAGAATACTGCTAGTCCCACACATTATTATTATGAGTACATACCTGAAAATTCTAAATTATAGAAACAAGATGAAAAACAGAGCACCTATAAGGAGATGAACTTCTGTTAAGTAAACTTCAGAAACTATTTTCTCAATACATACATCATCTAAACTTTAGCTAAGCTTTGTAAGATAAAGGAGTGAAGTGCAGAGTAATATGTTTGCAAACGTAGCATAACATACTTAGAAAACCTCTTCTTACAAATACACAATTTGAAATGTGCTGGCAGTTACGTTTTCATTACGAGTGATCACATTAAAAACACAGGACGCTGAAGCAAGCTTCCGGAAATACGACAGCAGTCCGGCTAAGAACAAAATTCAAGCAAAAGTTCAGAGCGACTTTTTCTMCTTGGTCCATTAGTCTGTCACTGTACTTGGTGACTGATTCTTCCAATCTATTCACTAGGGTATTTCACTGCTGAAAAGAGTAATTTTTAGATAGAAAAGTAGAACACTTTTTCCTACTTCCTATGGGAAGTTTTTATTTTTTATTTTCTAAAAGCATTCGGAGCCAATCTCCAACAGTTTTTATTGAAATGTATTTTTTTCCAGCAGAAAACAACATGTACAGGCAGCTCTGTTAATCAACCTAAGTATCAGTTACATTTATCTGCATTTTTCCTTACATCAACTCCCTAAGAACACAATCTTAATTGCTCAATATCCTGCTGTCACCAATTTGTCCTAGGTTAAGTATTTTCTAGTAGTACATATATTTCCTGTGCTAATAGATGCAAATATTCTCAGAGAAACTGTTGCTTAGCTTTAATAAGCAGAGTTGAAAGTAAAAGAATCAGTTTCAATAAAAGAATTCTGAATTATTTTAACACAAAATGTACTAGTTCTTGTGAAGATACTATCAAATTCAGTTGCATACATTAAACCAAACCAGGGCATAAATTACCCTATATTGCTCCCTTTTCCATAGTCTTAAGTTTGCTGCGTGTTTTAAACCCTTTTGCGTTCCCCGTAGCGTTTCTGCAGGAATTCCTGAACCCCGGAAACCTTTCCGCTTCACTCTCACGTGCCTTGTATGAAAGTCGGAGCTCAGCTGAAGATGCTGCTGGCCGCTGGGAAACCTCGCGTATCCTGTCTCCCTCGGCAAAGGCCCGAACCAGGCCGAATAGCTAGCAAATGAATAAGGAAAACTCAGAAGAGTTCATCAACGGGATGAGCGCCACTAGCTCCCCCGAGCCCTACYGTGGGCGCACGCGCTTCAACCTCGGGGTCGGCAACCTCCCAAGGTTGCTTCTTGCAACYGATCTTCTGCATCTGGGTCCCCCCTCCTTCTCCGGTGACTTACGGAGAGCAGGACTGCCACCGGCTTACCACTGATACATTAACAGCTGCTCGCCCCCCTCTCCGGCTTGAAACAGTTTCTCCTTAAATCTCTTTCTTTGTTCCAAGCTGTAGCACAACATCCAAAAAAGCCTTAGAAAAACCAGGTGCACAAACAATCCCAAATCAAATTTGATTAAAATACGCCCTTAAAAAAATATGTATCCACGAAGAACGTAGTAGAGAAAAAAAAATAGGTAATGTTTAAGGGACATTCATATTTAATTAGTAAGTCTGGGAAAACAATCTCAAGTAGATCTGCTAGCTTAAATCTCACTTCTCAGCCCTCTCACTTACTTCCTAGGATATACACTATTGAGGAAGACTTATTKTCATTTATTTATTTATTTATTATAACTTTAAAACACATTTGATCGATTTAGATGAGTTTGGAATACTGAAAATATAAAGTGAAAAGAATATATGAATAGTTCTAGATCTTTTTAACATGAAGAAAGGAATATCAACCTAGTCAAACCTTCTCTATAATGTAGGCCCAGAAATATATCCGATTATCTGGTAATAAGTAAAACCTAATTTTTTTTGTTGATGTAATTTAGTCTTCAGAAAAAAGAGACTCAGTTTTGAGCTGCAATCTACAAAWAAGTTCCTCAAAGGTATGAAGCTAGCATTTAAAACCATGAAATTACCTACAACATTCAGTRAAAAATGAATTTGGMAAAAATAATKCAAAGACAAAACAACAGGCAAAACTTATTGACCGATGTCCAAGAAATACAATTCATATTGCAATATAAAGATATCCTTCCCTTACTCAAATGCAATCAGGTCACATAACACATTTACAAAATAAATAAAGGTAAAAGCAAATAATAACAGATGAAAATATGCTGTCATATATATTCATATTTAAATTTCCATGGATAATTTCTATTAGAATAACCAAATTATACTATACTGGGGAAAGCTTGTTCTTCATTATTACTATAAAGAGAAAATAAAAATATACAGTCAAGATATTAATGATGCAGTTGAYAGAGAAATGCATCATACTTTAAAATCTTAAATAATTAGGAAAGTTTCTTACTTTTTATATGTGATCATTTACATGACTTTACTGACTATAATGATATTATTTGAACACAACAGTCTCAGGATTAAAGTTTTTACAGATTTTAAGATCTTCTTGTATTACACTATATTAATAATCTCCTGCCATGGAGATAATACTAAAATTATATTACTAGTATATTAGTTTGGCTGACGTAAAGGTAACGGCTAATACAGATTTAACTTTGGRATAGTCTGGTTTTGTTTATTTTTTAAATTCAATGTTTTGTTATTATGAAAAACATTTAATAGATAAGATAGYGCACAGGAAATTGAACAAATCCTACTACCTCTTTCTTTCTCTCTCTCAGGTACAGTCAAAATGAGCAAATTTTGGCAGACAATGTGGGTATACTATGTTTTATTTCAGTCTCAGAAACCAGTTTCACTGTCTTCTGTCACTCATGCTTTTGAAGCGGGCAAGATTTTGCCACACACTTAAAGCAATGACTATGGGAGTCTGCAAGAACATCCCAGCATGATACCAGCCTGAATTCAGTTTTACCCTTGATTTGACAACTTAACCAACTTAAAATGAGGTCTACCAGTGTTTAAAAAAAAAAAAAAAAAAAAAAAAAAAAAAAAAAAAACAGATTGCCTCTAATCATTTCCACTGTTCTTTTGCAAGTAGCACAAAAGCGCCACTTCTTTGCCAGCGTAAGCACGCAACAAGGATCAGGCTCCTCTGGCATACCTCAGAGCATTGCAGGGTTTGGAGCAACCGTTGTGAGATACGGTAACACTTTCCTGGACTGCCAAAAATATCAGYGGAGACAAACCTAAACAATGAAGGATCTTAGACTTACTAGACCAGTATCTGTGTTGTAAGGCCAGGCATCAGCAACTAGTATCACCGCATGAATGTAATCCCACTGCGACACTAGTGAAAGGAAGGAGGAATGCATTTCGTAAAGGCAGTACAAAATCGTTTGAGCCAACAACGAGATGGGGATCTATCCCCACATCGTCTTCTGCAGAGCAGTAGCTGAATGTTTTTTAAATACTCAGGCTTCTTAGGCGGCATTTTAAAATTTCCAACGGCTTTAATTATAAGTTTGTATTAGTAAAGCGTTGCATGTATGAGTACGACACATTAAGTAACGTTGCAGACTGGCACTTCTGTTATTCAGTGTTTCCTAAAGTGCTTGGCTATTTATAATAACTCAAAATATGGTATTGGCAGTAACAATGAACGATTTTTCAAATCCAGCTGCTGCTCCAAAACCCAGAAATATGTACCACCCTTCGGAGAGATAAAGCAAGTAATGTAACGTACTTGGGTTTTTTCCACAGTACGAAACATTTAGGAGAACCTTGATAAACAGTATCATAGGTGTGCAGAGAGGCATGAAATTTGCAGTTGTACTAGTACTTATCTGAATGGCCTTCCAGTGTCCTTTTTCTGACACAGCACATTTTATGACAGCACAGGAGCTACCTAGAACAAAATGTTTCCATTCTTTAATTAAAAAAAAAACCCAAAACAAAGCAAAAAGACTTGCTTACYTCAGCTTACCAAAGCCCTTTTTTTTCCTTCACGCTACAGACTTAGAGATATAAAGGTTTTCATTTCTTTAATATAAATATATGATATCCAAACAAGCCATCAGATATTGTAGATATTAAAACCATTTCTAAACAGAAAAATAGCTATTGTATTATGTTATCAACAAGGAAATACCTAACCACTGCTTAAGGTCAATAGCGTTTCACCTGCACAAACTGCAACATTGTAACATTTAAGGCCTAACTGTGTCCTCAAGAGGACGGAAGACTTTGGGATGGAAATGGTGAAAAGGTGCCATCCATGCCGTGGCCAGGGGTGTACTCTGCTCTCGGTACAGCTCTCAGAAGGCAACCTCAAAACGTGCTAGATCAAATACTCGACCAAACGTTTTGACCTCCTGCCTCGAGGTACTGCCAACACCMTGACATTAGTACTTCCTAAGCTGGAGGAGGTAGCTGAGTACTTCCTATTCCTTCTCTCCAGCAAACAGAAGCTTTCAGCTAAGCTAGAGCTTTCATTTTTAGGAGTAAGTGGGATCAGTTGAGGAAGAYAGTCTGGTTCAAGGTATTTTGTTTATACAACGGAGGATGTATCTTACACCTCTGGAAGTTAAACACTATCTGGGAGGATCTTCCCCCAAACTGTACAGCCAGCTCCTTACAAAAGCAACCCAAAGTGAATAAATGAGGAGGAAGAAAAGAATAAAAATAGCAAGCGTCACAAGACTTAGTTGCAAGTGCGTTGAAGCCAGAGGGAGCCTAAGAGTTTTGCCACTTGATGGACACACTCTGGACACAACCTCAAAGACTCTTCAGCTCGTGCTCAAATGCTTTTCCAGGAGCACATGAACACTTGCAGAACTTCCTGCTTTTGTGAAAGCTGAGTAGAAACGTATGCTAATATTTCACATTTACATAGTGTTTTGCATTCTTGAAAAGGTTTACAGGCATTAACATATTCATCCTAAAAGCAGTGTTACAGACACAATATTCTCTATTTTTCAGACGATTGAACAAACACAAAGAGGTTAAGCTTCTGACTTGTGCTGCTTCTCCTCCTTAGAAGTTGGGAGAGCAAACTGCAGCACTGCAGAAGAAATTCAGAGATAAAAAGAAATGTCTCAGGTACTGCAGTCTTTTCTTCTCACTGTCCCTTTGGATTTTTACTTTCATATCTATTTATACTCATCACTTACTATTTCAGGGCTGCATTACTGTACCTTATCTAAGTCTTGTATTTTGAGCAAAGCTKTAACCTTGTCTGCGTTAAAGCACAAGTAAAGCAAAGAAAACCTCAGCTGCAAAAGCAGAATTTACAGGAACAAATTCCCTCATCCTATCACTATTCGAATATGAGGGTATGTTAACCCTAGAGACTTAGTTTTTGGCCCCAGATATCCAGTACTGATGTGTACTTTCCTGTTCTGCATTCACCTACAAAAGTAACAAGGGTTGGAACAGCTTCGGAGAATCTCAAGGGAAACCAGGGAATGCCCTAGTGGCAAAAGGTACACAACTACCCTGTCACACACCTCCCTATAGTCCACCACAGTTAGAGAGGTTTATTGTTGCCCGAGGAATAAATTCTTTGCTTCATATTAAAAAAACCCCAAACCTATCTATTTATCCATCCATACTTTTTATGATGGAACGATGCTTGCTCAGTTTATCAGTCATCATGTATCAGTCATCATTAATTTTTGAGAGGTAGTGATCAAACATTTACAGGTGAACAACACAGCAGTTCAGATCACAAGTTTTAAGAATGAATTTAGGCTATGTAAATTTTGACTAAGCACTAGGTTAAGTTCTGGTTAAATAAGGCTGATCTTTGCTTCAGCTAAAGAGATGGCATATCTGCATAAGTATAATTTAAGCATTGCAGCATTATTTCAGAGTTAAACCTGAGGATACAGATATGTTACAGTAGAAAAATTAAAGTTGTAGCTCACACAAAAATATATATTTTTTCCTCTTGCACATCCCACATACAGTTTTTGTTATATGATGTTAAGTTTCATGTCTGAAGATACATATGCAATGGGGATGAATTACTGTTACGCTGGAAAATTTAAATCTGAATATTCTAACTCTGAGGATCATAATTTCAGTATGTATACTTTTAGTTTTAATTATCATTTTAAACATCTTTATAAACTTTCAAAAGCCTGATTGCACATTCAAATAAATGCATCCTGGTATAGATCTTGAAATTCTAGAATCCAGCAAAGCTCTTTCTAGAGATTTTAGTTGAGTTATTCAGAAAACAACAAATGAAGTCAGTGAATTCTAGCCTTGGTAAAAATTACAGTATCAGTCCCTATGTGAATCGGGATCACATACTGAAAGAATGTATTACCAAATCAAAATTTCTAAAGAAAGAGAAAATTGTAGATACTTATATAGTTAGAACAGACTTGGAAATTAATGTGGAAAAATCATGAGACAGGCATGTCTGCACCTTCTACGGTAAAAAAAAAAATCATTATGCCTCATCAATATTCTTCAAAAATGTAAAAGGTGGTTGACGACTGAAGTCACTGAAGTCCACAAAAAATCTAAAGTTTTATTTAATAAAAGAGTTCTGAGCTACTCTACTACATAAAAGTAGCTTTGGATTTTTAAAATGTAAAAGTAACATTTTGCATGCTAGAAAGAAACACACGATGTTTCCCTTCCATTTTCCTGTTAAAAATAGGAATAGTTTGGATGGAGAAGATTAAAAAAATCATCCAAGCTTGTCTGTTTTATGTATGCATTTAAGACTTCATTTGTAGYTGTTGTTGTGACAAAATGATTTCCCATCTCATCTCATACAGGTACTTGTAAAGCGTTTAAATCTGCTGACAGGTCATCTAAGACCAAACGCTGTACCCTAAGATGACTGACAAAACAATGACTACTGCGGTAACGAAACATTTTTGTAATTTCAGAACAGATGCCTATTCTTTTCCTGTTATAAGATTTCTTTTATGAGATATGGTGCTTCCACCTTAGACTCCTTGAAATCTTTTTGCTACTGGAAAAGCTCCGGACAGGCGTAAAGAGGGGTACGAATTTAAGGAGAAACAAAATGCTCCACCAGTTATAGTGTATATATGTAACTCACTGTATGAAGCAAATATATGATTTTTCCTGCATGTTTTTAAGAACCAAATATTTTATTTTAACTTGTCCGATAGCTTAAATACCTCGCCTAGAGATAAAATAACAGTGATTGAGTACTGTCACTTAGGGGCAGCACAGTCATTTTCTCAAATTGTTGCTAATGCGGAGCCGCTCGGGGGCCAGAGGCACGGAAATGTAAGAGGAAGGTTTCCCCTCGCCTCTCATGCCCTTGCGCTCAAGGGCTGGCAGCCGCTGCCAGCTCCTGCCAAGGCTTTTCCCGATTTGCTCCCCCTCCAGATCATACTTCGGGGAGGGAGGACCAGAGGGCAGCCACCCTCTGCTCCTTCCCCCAGCCATTTGCAAACCACAGACAAGCTGTCAGCRCAGGATAATTATTTTCTTATTTTCCCAATTCCCACTGCAAGCACAACCCTGATCTCAACAGGCACTAGACTCTTCACCCTTGAAATCAGCTGAGTTGACAGCTAAATCAAAACAAACCTCATATGCCTGCACTTCTCCTCATGTGTCCAAGCTTTATTTTCCTCCAAAACTGTTCATCCAGTCCTGTCTTTATTTTAAACATGATTTTATACCAAAGCATTGATTTAGATGTTTATAATCATATACAAAAAACAGTTTTAAATTTGTTCTAAACCTATCTTTTCTATATGAAGCTTCTCTAAAAGGAGCTGCCATACCCCGAGAAGCTGAACAAATAAATCCCCAAGCTGTATTTTTATGTGATATACTTACAGTAATAATTATACTGAATTCTTTTAATTATGGAGTTCTACTTGTGTTAAATGAGATTTTCTTTGTTGTATTTTTTTATAAAAGCTTAGAAGATGAACAGACCTTCAAACTCTGCGTTTCATTTACAAATGTATTTTTATTTCTTGAGAGCTATTCTTAAACACTAATGGCAATAAATGCAGACTAGTGGCACTGTATGGAGTTCTCTATATTAATTTCTCACTTGTAGAAAGGAAAAATATTGATCTTTGCTAGAAAACCCCATTACCATAGAAGATATATAGCAACAGACCACAATTCGGACCAAACCTCTTCTCTCACTATAACTACGCGTCTTAGAGTCTGATTCCTGATTATATTACTCACTATTAAGCTCATCTGTCCTTGCAGAAAGTTCTGACAAGCAACRACTGGCACCCACAGCATATCTGTTTAGTTAATTCATACTGTGAAAATGAAGACAGAAAGTAGCAAGAATCCTAATGTTGGATGTGTTTCGTATAATGCAGAAGCCAAAAATCTACCAGAATATGACTATATAAAATGATACATAAGCAATGTCAAACCAAGAATCTTAAACAACTTCCTTCTTTTTTATTTTTTGCCAATGTAARGGCAAAATGCAATGTAAAGAAGGAACATTGTTTGACATATTTTTCCCCTAATGCTTCAGATGAAAAGTCATCTGTACCATAAAAGATTTGCAAGGAGTGCACATACTTCTAATTACTGTCAAATCCATATGAAACTGAGAAGACTCACTTGATCGAACATTCATACGTGCCTCTGAGGTTGTCTAGTTAGCAGTGCAACTCCAAGAAAGGCCTTGGCTAGAATTTAAATTATGCTGAATTACAKTCACAGTAACAGAGAGAGATTAGGGCTCTCTCTTGACCTTTATTTGTATTCTATCAGTTCCAAAGTTTCCTTTTAGATAGATTCCTACTACAAAAAAAGCCTATTTTCCTCTGGCTTTTCACTTACAATTTTAGGAAGGAGGCAGTGATCTTCCTTGTCACCCACAGCAAATGCAGCTGCTATTCCATATAAACCTATTAGCTAGCTCCAGAAACAACTTTCAAGGGCATAGGTGATGCCAGAAGTTTTCTGAACTGTTTACCAAATTCGCACTGCAAAAACAGTGTTTTGTTTGTGGTGAGGACAACAGAGCTCTTAGCTCCACACCTATGATTCACGCCTGTAATAGTTACTCTCCTTCCTTATTTCTGACAGCTACCAAGTTGGATACTGCCAATTTCAGTTACAGGAAGCTAAATGCTTTTATAAAYATAGCAGTTGGTACCTTTTCCTACCTATTTTCCTCCATACAAAAGTGTCTTTGCCTGAGCCAGCTTCTTTTTTCTGAGTCAATGATAGCTGTACAAAGGCTCCAGTGTCTGTCTGAAATGGCCAAGCTGATTTCCGAACAAGATYCCACCTGGATAAAATTTTGAGTCACAACATTTTGGCATAAAGTTTGAGATAACCTATTATCTTAAAATCCAAAAGACTATATTTGCCTCTGCTAGCACATCTGATTGGTTTGAGTGCTCAAGCGATTAGGCACTGGCTGATCAATGCCCTGCTCTTACACAAACACCTTTCTGAGACTATAAGCCTTTCAAGGACTGTTAACTTTCCTTTTCTTATTTAATTTAATTTCAGGACAGATTAGCCGAAATACACTGATTTGGAGGGTATCCTACATGGCTTCTGTATATYTTTTTTGACTACAAAAGCTAATGGCATGACTGATGAGATAGTTTAGACCTGTTTGTTCATGCAAAGCTATTTTCTGCTCTTGCAGAAATCCTTCAAAAGAGCAGCTTTTCTAATAAGTTATTCACAAATAGTTAAAGATAAGATAATCAGTCTTTTCTGTAGATRTGTTTGCATGTTAGAATAAATAAGACCACAATTTTTTTCATGTTGGGCTTCCCAATAAAATGACGAATACATTTTCATAAATGTTTTTCTTCTTTTTGAAGGACAGGTACCATTTGGCAGGTATCTAATAAGACTAAATAAATTTTTTTAAAAGTGTCTAAATAGCCCATGAGCAAAAAAAAGCACAATAAATACTATGGATTACCAAGCAGCAAGAAGTTCACAAGAATCTCCTGCTGGATTTTGCAGATCAAATCAATTGAGTTCACAGAAAGCAGATGACTTCCAAATAGATTTCCAATTTGAGGTTTAATAGCTGAAGAGTAACAGCGTCAACATTACTTTTAACTTATTACTTTTACTAGCACATAGCAGACTAAATGCTAATCAGATAGAATGGGGGGGAAGGGGAAAAACTGCCACACTGGAAAAAAGAGCCATACCTAGAGCTCTGGTCTTGCCCTTAGATTCTTCTTATTACCCCACTGCTATCAATTTTCCTTGAATAAATGTAACCAGATGCTTTGCATCCTAAGTTATGTAAGCAACATAGCACCTGAAGAAAGGAAAATTTTCTTCAAAGCATATTCTAAAATATGMTTTGAAAGGCATTGCTTACTCAAATTTTAGTGAGCAAAAATGGCATTTTGACCTCAAGATGTAGAGTTTATATTACTACTTGGAATAATACGTTGTGCTGGTTAGCAGACAGTCCTGCTGCTGATAAATTTTAGTTGATACATTAATTTATTTGTGGAAAAATAATAAAAATAATTAAAAATAAAGTAACAAGCATGTTTGTACCTCACTTTATTGTGTAACTGGGAACAATTTCCACCTCTTTTATGGCTAGACAGCATGCTGTATGGGTGTGAGGAAGGAAAACTAGGCAATTTGGCCAAACATGCATACCATCTTTCAATGTTTGGCAACCAAAGAGAGTTGTTGGCATCCACACTGATGTCAATTAATYGATGTTACCACCTATGAAACTCAAAATGAATAATATGATGGTGGAAATCTTTTAAATACAAGTGTTAATACAGCATTCTCATCTTGAAGACCCCATAACCATTTGTTCTCCTAATTCATGGTTTTCTCCTACAAATAYATCAGAAGAGTTTCTTCTGAGAGAAAGGTTGTTTCCCTAACTACCAGCCATCTCATTTACCATCAGTACAGACCGATTTATATATATAATTTAATAATTATTTTTATTGAGCCTCTGACAGACATTAAAAGCCAGGCAACTAAAAATTTACTGAAGTATATCAACTGAAGTATCCATTTCTTCAGAACAAAACAAAACTTCTAATGAAAAGGGATAAATTTTCTTAAAAGATATACAAAACCCTTCTCAGGGATGGAAAATGACTTTTTAAATGAAAAAGTCATACCTTTAGAATGAAGATGTCTACAAATGCACTATAGATGAACTTGATCACCCATTTAAAATCATTCTTACTATTTCTACAGAAGCCTTACAGCCTTATACCCTGATTTCAAAGCACAACATCCATTAAAAAAATCAATTCATAATACACTTTAATGAGATTACAACATATTGCCYACATCAAGCAGCTGAGATTTTAAAAACCCTTTAAAAAGAGGCAGCCTGTGAGTTGAGCATCAATCACTGTCACTCCAGAATGTGTCAACAGCTGCTCCGTACCAGGAAATTGCAGTGAGGTAATTTATTTTTGCATACATCCTCTCCATTTAGGTCTGCACATCRTAAGTCAATAGCTATTTCCCTTTGCTCTGGCTCTTAGCTACCAGTAGGACCAGAAGCCCACCAGGTTATTCTGCTGCAGCCCTACGCCTGTGATGGGCGAGAAGTTTCCGCCTAGCTACAGCCATGCAATTCTGGCACTCAGAGGGACCTGTGTGTGTCACTTCCACCGATCCCAGAGAAACAGAAAAGACAGCATCTAGCTGTGTGCCTCCTACGTGACAACACACCAGCTGGACGGCTTGAGCATTTTACCTTCCACGTTTTGTCTTCCCAGTGCTCCGGAAGGCAAATTGCGTAACGCAGAAACCAAAACCAACTTGTTTTGGTTTGTTTTTTTAAGAAAAGAAAAACACCTCTAGCCCTTTAAACCACCTTATATTACAGAATCAGAGTTCGTAGCTCTTTTCCCAGAAAAAAATGTTTACTGGAGGCCCAGAAAGCCTTCTCACTTACTTATTTCAAATTTCACAGAAATCAATGAAAATATTTAAATTGATTTGAACAGCTATTGAGTAACTCAAAGTACATGAAGGACTCCAGTTTCAACTACATTGAATTCACTGTCCTCTTTAGAACTGTTGAAAGTCACTATCATTTCTAAAGTGAATGTCATAGTATGATTCTCGGCTATTATATAGGCAACACACTGCACATTGCACCTCACCTCCTGAGAGAAATTCAGGTCTCTGTAGCTTCTGAAGTTCCATAGTGGTCCAAACCACATTAATTAAAACACCCCTTCTAAACAGAATCCTATACATATTCAAAGGCAATACAAAAGAAAACAACAACAACAAAAGAGAATCACAGGTCAATACCASGAGTCTTTCTTATTCTAGATAAAATACACTACGTGAAGAAACAGCAGCTTGTGTTAGGATGCAACTTGTGGCTTCATGTTCCTCAGGGTGCAGAAGTGTGGAGAAAGGAAAGCAGAAAGCTCTTTGCCAACTAGTAACTATATTTGATGTCAGTTAACACAGCACAAAATTAGAGCCAAATCAGGACATTTGTGCACAAGAGCAAGCAGGAGGCAACATATCTCAGGCAYAGAGCTAAACTTAGCAAAGTTGCTATTCTTAGGTGGAGATCATGCTTGCATAAACAATACATTCGTTTAAACCTGCATCTTTTCTGCTACATACTCCAGCTTCCAAAAGYGACTGAGCATAATGCAAGTAGTAAAATACCTACAAAAAGAGGTGTTGCTCCAGAATATATTTTTAGAATGAAATGTAATGTTGCAGTATATAGTATAGGCAGAAAATCCTATTTTATTTTTAAGGTCTGTTAAGAACAGCACAAATTAAGTGAACAGTACACAATTWAAAAAAAAAGATATTAACATCATCCCCTTATGTAGGAGTTACAAAAAAGAATGAGGCTAAATAAAACTCTTCTCCTATTCCATTTAATTTAGTTCATAATATTTCAAAACACATACACTTTTCCTTTGAGGGAAAAATGCTTTTCCCACATCAATTATTTCAATATATTTTTCATTATGGCCTCATAACTAGAAAAAAAAATAAGAAAAGGACACAGCTTTTCTTTAAACAACATCATTAGAAACACTTCATTTCTTCCAAATTCTGAGGTGTCAGCTGTTAAATGTAAAGAATGATTCAAAATAATGATTCATTCTCTGGAAAAACTGCTCAGCTAAGATGGTTTTTGCTTGTATTTTCTGTGAAGTAGATGCTCTGTTTTAGCAATTAGGTCTTAAAAATGTTGCTAAAATATCAAGGAGATGCAAGGATTTACTGAAGAGAAAGATTAAAAATCAAAATGTCCAGCACATGACTACACAGTGATGAATGGCTAAAATGAAAACAGAGATCAAGGACATCTTGAAAAAAGGAAGACCTTAAAAAGTGACCAAAATTAMAAGAAGTAAAAATATTTTTTTAAAAAAAAAGGTGTGTGGGGGGGGAAAGCAATGAAAGTGGGAGGATGACTGCATAAGGATGCAGCATGGACTAGTTCATCACTCAAAAAYGTAATTTAAAGGAACAATTCAGAGCTGTAGGGGAAAGAGGAAGGTATGAAGGATTAATTATAGGTGTTTTAGGAATAAYTGTTTTCCAATTCTCAGACCTTGTCTTTAGAATAAAAGTTGCAATAGTTTTAATTAGATCTTTCAAGCGATACAACTCTGTAAAGGATTAATTTAGATCATTTTTAACTTAGCTAAAATACCAATGACCCAATGTCTAGCCTTACTGAAGCAGTGGTCAGACCTTCTTAAATGTCTTTATATAGGAAGTGAGTACTAATTTAACCGGATTGATTCAGAATTCAGAAAGAGGCAGCTTTTCAAGTTTAAACTTGCATCATTCCACAATAATGATTATTCACAATGATACATTTAAACTGCACTTGTAGTCAGAAAAATCACCTGTAGAAATGACAAGTTCTCGCCACACAAAGCTTCTTCTTCTGTGTATATCAATCATATCCTGTTACCTTTATGGGGGAAGTAACACTTTACTGCTTAACAAAATACAGCCAGCACAGGTAGGAATGAGATAATAGGATCCTCCTGGATCCTGTTCTCCAAAGAGCTCCACAATAAAACCAGCAAATGAGCTCCAAAAGAAGATCTAAATTTGACATCTCATATAGYTGTGCATCACTAATGAAGATAAATGGGTTTATCTTCACAGGAATCTGTGACAGTGTCCTGCAGATCAGACAGCCTTACATTAGCCAAGAAGACTCAGTTTTTAATTCGGATAACAGGTTGGATTTCCACCCATAAAATACGCACCTTTAATGTCAGCTCAACTCATAGCTCCAGCTATGGAACTATCCTTGGTCATTGTTTTAGCCATGTTTCGGAGCAAAAATTCCCTGAGAAACACAAGTTTAAAGCAAAMCAATCAACACGCAAAAACTTCATGGCTTTTCTTTCAGGAAACACCATTGAAAAGCTTTCTTTCAGAGCTTTGCTGTGATAGCAGATGAAGCACACTTGATCTGCTTTAGCACACTTGACTGAATACATGTGGACTCAGCGGAGGCTGGGAAGAGACCTAGAGGATAGTATAATTACCCTTCTATGCTGGGAGATTGGAAATAAGAGATGAAAACAGCAGCCAAATGCCTCTTGCAGCAGACTGTAGGCTCCTGACGTCTTATTAGAGTACTGTAACAACCCTACCGGAAAGTGAAAGGGGCTGTGCATGACAGAGACATTTATTAGAATACATGAGTAGCTGAAATTATATCTATTAACATATCTAGTGATAATTTTTCGAACAAAACTCTTACCTTTCCACTCCTATTTTTACGCAGTAAGAAGTTTGATTTAACAATTTACTTTGCCATTTGCAGAAATACACATCATCACCATAGGACTGTGCCCAAGAATCTGTATGAACATTATTCATATTATTCTGTATGAACATTATTCTGTATGAACATTATTCATATTATTTCATGGAAAAGGCATCTACTGTACAATTATAATTCCAGTCCTACTCTTTAGATGCCTGGCATACAAAGCATAAAAGTCAGCTCTAAATTAAACTGTTCATTGGCAGTCCCGGAATACAGAATAATTTGCAGAGTGTAGAGGACTGGGCACCGCGCGGGAAGTTCGAGTCTGCCCCGTCCCGTCGTGCGACGACGAGAAAGGCAGCTCCCTTCACACGCCTTCTCTGCCCTACTCAGGCCCGGGCTACGCTACCCGAGCAGTATAGCTCCCTCGATAAGAATAACCGTATCGCCAAAGTGATTTCAGGTTTCTTGCCTCTTTTTTTTTTGTTCCATTAAAAATACTAACGATATTTTAATAAACAACTTTAGTGCCAGAATTATCGAGTGACCGCTGAATTCCTGAAAGGGAGTAATTTAGCTGATGTTACAAATTATTAAAACGGTGGTAATAAAACTATTAGATTTTTATTCAGATTTGCCATTCACATTTTGTTCTTCTATCCAGAAAAATAGTTCTCATTATCCCTGTGCTTTGATTCTTTAATTTAGAATATTAGCTCTAAAAAATGTAGGTTTTGTCTTTTAATGCATACCATAGAGCTCCAAATTTTAACTATGACACTATCTAAATAATACAGCATACTGAATCAGACTGAAAAAAATTAATTTGCACACCATTRTCTGTCTCTCAGTGCTCCTGGATGCCCAATGGCTTTAAAAAATGGCAGTATACAATAACTGGTGCTTATAAAATGCTGCTAATATAACCAGTACAACCTACAGCGGTTGAAACTATTTTCTTCTTGTGTTACTTAAGACCTGCAATTGTTCTGTTGAGAATTTATGCACTGATATTTGACCATAGTTACATAAAAAAAGGCATCTGCTACCTTGTACTATCCAGTGCTACTGTAAAGTGCTTGCTGATTATTAGCGTGTTACTTTCCCTGGAAATCTCACGTGATTCTCATATGATCTGTTTGTCTCTTTGATCAGATGCTAATCAACAGATAACATCCATTTAAAAGTTTTCTTCTGTTTACCCTGATTTACTTGAGAATGACAGAACCTTTTGGGGGAGGATGACTCTAAAGAGTGTCTGATTGAATGAGAGTTTAATTATATTTCGACGTTATTTTTGCTTAGTAAAATTAACAACAAATAAGGTATTATTTTCCATGCTAAAACCATATGCATTCTCTTCTGCTTTCCTGGTTTCTCCAGCTATGCATCATGCCTCTTTCAAATTGTACCTCCCAATTTTTGATAATTGTTATATTTTATATAATTTATTCAATTACTTGCTTTAGAAGTCTTGAGTTTGGATGCCTTAAGAAGAAGAGCATATCACTCCTGTTATTCTAAACTAGCAGTAACTGATGATCTCAGAAGYATTCATCTTCACTTGAAAGAGTTGATCTCCTCTGTCCTGCACTACTCTTGAAGCATAAAGGTACACGCTGACAGACAGCTAGGCAAAGTAGGCACTTCTAAAAATAAAGAATACTCTGACAGTACTTCTTAGTCATTTTACTGGCAAGAAGCAAAAAAACTGAAGATTTTGACAAACCTGAATCTAAGACTGACATATTAATTTAAAGAAGACTCTCAATGCCAACTTTCATCTAAGCAAGTGTCTTAAAGTGGTGGAATGATATTAAAATCACTGTGGTAAATAACCAATTTAATATAACATCAGTTTTCCTGTTCAGACTACTGTCTGGTTGTATAAACACAGAGCAGCAGTCAGTTCTGCTTGCTGGAAACTGTGTGTGTGTATGTGTGTGTGTGTGAAGGGGGAACGCAAAGCTTTCCTGGTTGGATAACACAGCCTGTATAATGTTTGCTCTTTAATTAAGAGATAATATTACTAGAATAGAAGTTTGTCACAAGGTAATGGTCTCCTGCTGCTGCAAAAGTACTGAGGGAACGTGCACACCGAAGTTGTATTACAACCACTTGGCTTGTGCTGTACCAAGTGGTATTAGACTTACTCATCTCATGGATGCCAGGACAGCAGAGAGAGAGCGCAGGAGCAAACAGAATGGAAAGATGCCAAGAAGGG
Organism: Rhea americana; assembly: GCF_003343005.1. Classification (NCBI taxonomy): domain Eukaryota; kingdom Metazoa; phylum Chordata; class Aves; order Rheiformes; family Rheidae; genus Rhea; species Rhea americana. The sequence goes on from NW_028186779.1 coordinate 972,304, forward strand.
AGAAAGAGCGTGCTCCCCCCGGTCAGGCACCAGTTCATTCACATACGTAAAGAGTCTATAAATACGCAGCAGTTACATGAAACAGCTGATTTCCTTTAACGATGCTTCATTTTTCTAAATGTTTATTACGGACTAATAGCAAACTGGCGAKCTGAACAGCTCACACTACTGTCGCTGTGCCACCCTTATAGCACACTCATTTCATGTAAAGCAAGGACCACATCTGCAGCAAAGCCATTTCAATTGGAGCATAAATTGCAATCCTCACTACAGATTTTAACATTAAAAGGCTACCTCTTCTATAGATCAATGTTGAGCATTAAAAAAGCAAAACAAAACAAAACAGTACAGAAACAAAATAATGGCTGCAGGCAGCTGCAGAGAGACCATGATTCTCGAACACCACAAAAATGTCTAATTAACTTGGGCACACACACGTGAACACATAYGCACAAGGTAGGTATGTTGCCACTCCTATTTCACAGAGCTAAGGCAGAGAAAGAAGGCTGGTCCACGTTAACACAAAGCCCATGGAAGACCTGGGAAAAAATCATGTTTCCTGAATCACAGACCTCTACTTTGTTCAAAGCATCCTTCTTCCTCCAGTGACAGTTCTTTACCAATTTTGAAGCCATATGGCTTTAAGTTTATAATTCTAAAATACTTCTCATTGCTTTACTAATCACTTGTCTTAAAGYGCATTTTGTAAAATGGAATCTGGCATTTTTGTTCAACGCACTAAAACAAATTAGACTCATAATGGTCCCACATATGCTCTCTTTCTGACCTTCTCTTTCATGAGGAATTAACTGTTCTGGAAACTAATCTATTTGACTGGGGTATTCATACTTCGAAATTTGTACTGCCTGCCAAAGGTCAGCTCTGATCATCGCTCTTCATTCTAATGCTACCTTCTTTCTGTGTAAATGTTATGCTTTATTCTCTGAATAAATCTTGCAGGCCATGTTTACTGCTGGTGTTTGTTTCAAGCAAACATCAATCTGACAGCTATGATTAGACTTTTTCAGCTTTTATAGAGGGGCTAAAATTGAACCTCTTGAAACCCAGTAGACATGTAGAACCAGTTGATGGGATATTCCTCCCACTGCAGAGCCTTCCAGGTATATAAATAACCAACTCTAAGAGACCGATACATTTCCTATCTTAGATATATCCCTTGGATAGCAGAATCCTTAAATGCAAGCACAGAACAGTAAGGGGAAGCTTCATCTACTATCGAAAAAGCCAGAACTTCAAATACCCAGAATTATCTTARCAGTTGTTTGCTTTATCACAAAGCATAACTCATAACACACAAAATCACACTTCCCTACCTCAAACCCTGCAGATCAAACTTAGGTGACCAGCCCAAGTCCAGTGTAGGACTACTTGTGCAAATGTGCCCTACAGCCTTGGTGGACGGTGAGAGGGAAAGAACGTAAGTGCGTGCCTGTCTACGCCCCCAGACACCCACGTTGCATACAGTTACCAGTTCCCGCCCGGTACTTCACGCTGGACTCCTCTAATGTGAAACGCTCCTGCTCCAGTCAAAGGAAGAACGGTAGCCATAGCTCTGAGCTAGAACACTCATGCAAGCGACCGTGTGCATCCACTCAGGTGCATACGGAAATCAAACCCTAAAGCATCTCTTAATCTCTACATTCCAGTTACGCTGCAACATCTTCCACCTGTTACTTATACACAAAGGTGATATTTAACAATTACGTTGCCTACAGGCAAGATTCTGCCTTAGATAAACTGCTAATAGAGTTCACTGAGGGCTGAACACGTACAGCGGAAGAAAAAWTTTTGTATTATGGAATTAGGTGTGTCCAACATTCATTTCCACACTTGTGCATCCATGTTGTGATATTTTTAACTGCACGTTTAAAATAAGCAGGAGACACAAGAGGAAAACACTAGGAGGATATCGTATCTTACAGCCCATTGTTTCAGCCACACTTTGTTCTCCACATAAAAAGACTATTTCTGGGTATGAATCTGAATTTCTAGCAAAATACCCCACACATCTGAGAAGYAAACTGCAAAAATAAAAGTCCATTCCCTGACTAATTTAGACAGCATGCTTTACTACCACCAGTTTATGAATTATTCTGGGTGGATTTGTTTCTTCTATTTCTCCAGTTTTAGTTGTTCCCTTTCTTTCCATAATGCCTTGAATATTCACCGAGACAAAAACACCATAGAGGTTAGTAGCAAGGGAATTCAGCTGGGCTGTGAGTGATGTAAAGAGCTTAGTTTTTGCAYACGGACACTGAGCAATTTAAAACGCTAGGGAGGTTCTTGTTACTCCAGAGCTTTGCCATGGCTATACTGTGTGTGGGTACACGCACGCGGGCTGAAAGGGAATTTACAGATGCTGGTATGGAAAATACTCATAATGTTTCACATATATGAAAGGTGGGGGTTGACATGCCATTATACTTTGGGCCATACCAAAGCTCAGCGTTCATAAGTATACACACATATACATTCATACATACCATGTTTTTTTATTCTGTGTACACAGTTAATTACACACATTACTCTTGCGCATATTTGTAGTTTGAATTGTATGAAGTGGATGAACTAGATAGTATATTTTCCTGAATTAATACAAACCTCATTTKTGTCTTTATTTGAATATTACCAGTGCAGCTACTACAGTGCCATATTAGTATCTGCATTATATTTCCGTAACCTAGAAAAGTCCTTAGCTGTATGAGGAATCTCAGAGGAACCAAATATTCCATATTCATGTCTATGTGTCATCTTAATGAAGCCAAATATATTCTGAAGGGGAAACATTTATCCAAGCACAGCAAATTTATTGTTTTCCTGAACATAGCCTTAATACACCTTCAAAGAAACCCTGTACTGAACTTATTTATGCCCGAAAAGTGGGGAAGGAGAATGCAGTTAAATGTATTGTGTTCAGAATCAGGGAGACTAGAAAATACAGTAAATTTGGAGCTTAGTTAGTTGAGTTTATAAAATTCACTGTTTGAGAGTGTAAGAAATGGTCACTTTCTGGAATGGAGAGAGACACTAACGCTGCATTATTCTGCTTGAATAGCTTTATAGCCTTCATCACCTTCATTCTGATCTGTAAGAATATTCATTTTAATAGGATTTTAGCCTAGGAAAACAGACTCATGTTTTATTCTTTTATAGGCCTGACCTTGCTTATAGACAGTGCTTTTTTCAGTTTAACCTTGTTGTTGTGGATAGCTGTAAAACAAATGCTACACTATTAACAGAAAGAGTGAATTACTAATGTTAACACTATTTTCCTGTCAATGAAGAAACATTATTAACATTAATCTTGTCTCCTTGCAAAATCTTATTAAATAGTAGCCCAACATATACTGAAATAGATTGCTCTCKTTACTGTCTGAACTATGAAATATTAATGAAGGGCATAATACACATGTAATTTTTTATTATAATTATAGTTTGATCTGAATCACTGTGGTACGTGCACCAGATGATCATCTTGACAAACAAACGAGCACCATTCACTATTGAATTTTTTGACCTATAATATAGTGAAAAAAACTGAATTCAGATGTTCAAAAAGTACAATGCTAAATAAGTAACTTGTTATTTTTTTCTCCAAGACAAGAAGCACACAATAAAGTTATTTTCTAAAACTCCCAGATCATGCACTATCAAAAACAACCAAAAATAATAACAAGAAAACCTAATTAGTAAAGACATGTTTCATCAGATTCTGTGCTCGTTTTCCATTTACATATAGATCTATTTCCATCTCTTTGGCAACATAAGGCAGCCTTAAATTGAGCTGAAATTATATCTACACATATAATTGTAATTACAGTCATATAATTTGTGTAATATAATGGTGGCAAAATTCAAAGCTTCCTTAAATCACCCAAGTGTTTAATGAGAGCAACTTCAATATGCAGACAAGTTACGAGCAAGAGGACTAAGATTAGGAACGCATCAGCACAAATTCCACCTCTTCCTCACTTGGAAAGGCAACTTTTGTCCAAGYGTCAGTGCTTGTGAAGCCTTCCTGCATGGGTCATCAGCCACCACTGAGCAAACCATAACTCAAATAATGAAAAGTAGAAAGGTATAAGAAGTGAAATTAGCAGACGAGGAAATTAAGGAAAACAACATAGCACCACTGCCTTGGTGGAGGGGATGCAAGACAGGAGGGCAGATGAAATCTTCCGGAACTCTATTCTCCCTGCTGGGGAAGACCATTTCTGGTCACCTTTCTTGACAGAAGCTGTGAGACAGAAGCAGCAGCAGGGGAGCCAGAACTATCTGCTACTGGGACACATAACCAAGGCATTTGCTTCTGGAGGAAGTTTGCTCTCCGGGACATCAATGACTTCGGGAAGATGCTTGGGGTTGCATCTAGACTCTAGGAGTGCGTCAGAAATGTGGTACCAGAGATTTATAGAATAGTTGGGGCTGGCGGGGAGCTCTGCAGGTCGCCTGGTCCAAGCCTCCTGCTTAAGCAGTGACAACTACAGTGGGTTGCCCAGGACCCATGTCCAGTCAGTTTTTGAATATCTCCAAGGATGGAGACTCCATAACCTCCCTGGGCAGCCTGTTCCAGAGTGCAACTGCCCTCACAGTATCCTGCTTCTCCAGACTGCCAAACACTTATGTCTCCAGCCAAGCCTGCACATTTAGGTATCCTTCCATGCACAAGGATGCAGAGCCTACTCAGACTGCATCAAGAAGTGGCCAAGGAATGCACCCAGGCCCAAAAACTGGGGAAAACTTCTGTGCCCAGAAATGTACATGTAGTCTGAGATCCTCATGGTGCTGTCTCCACAGAGCCAAGTAGAGGCCAGGCATGAAAATGTTGCCGTGAGTCTTATTAAATGCCAAACCAATGGATCTGGCATTGCAGGCAGTTGCCTGCTTTGCTTACACCTTAAAGCTAGCCCTAGTGGTACTGGTCTTAACTCAGGGCTCTGCCTCTTCTTAGCTCATGGAGCAGAGTCATCCTTTCAGCTTTCGAGCTTTCCAGTTGCTGGCCAAAATGATGACGATTCCATACCAAGTTTGTGCTGTCTTTCCACAGAAAAAGGATTGCCCTTGTAATGAGCTATAGCTGAAGAAAAGACTGGATTTCCAAGTATGAACCACAACTCTAACCACCAATCAACATTATTTTGATTCCCTGGACCACAGAAAATCACTACAAAGAAATACATATACACACATAYACAAGCACACGTGCATATGTACACAGAGCCTTCAGTATCAGGCATTTGCATGACTGTATGAATGGCACTGAACAATATTATCAGTCCTTATTCATGTGCTTGAATGGGTGGATATTCACTTCTACAGTGGGAATAYTTCCTGCCATGGGATATTTCATATGGCAAATTTAAATTCACTGCTTTAAGTAATGTTTCATCTAATATCTTAAACCACTGTATTTCATTCTCTAGCATAAAGAAACTATATGATGTTATACAATGATTTCACTATTAGGTTATATTCCTAAGTTGCACTTGATTAGCAGTTGCCTCCCTTTAATTAAAAATGTATTTCACTGCTTTAGTTTGGTTCATTTTTATGAGTTTTCCTTAAGGTGAACATGTAAATTAGATTTTAGCTGCTAAAATTGTATAGGAAGACAGATTTCTAATTTAAAAACCCTCTAATTACAAACTATTAAATTCTAATATTTGAGCACTTAATTATAAAACACATTTGCTGATTCCCCTAAGAACCACACTGAAACAAATTCATAAGTAGAACTTAATTGGAAATGTAACATGATTAATAGAAAAACTGGAGATGAAATATGAAGTAGAAATGTGGCTGCTGTCACAGTTACATGCTCATGAAAGAAATCTAATGTTCTAAATAAGAAGGAACTTACTTAATCTTTTTAATTCCAACACCATCTAACAGTAGGTAGGGACAAAGTCAACTCTTGACCCCATGCAGTTCAGCCAAAGAGTCTTGCTGCATCTATTACTTTGTCAAAAAGAAACCTACGCCTGTCAGCAGAAGATGATCACAGTGCACCAAGGTGGAACCTTAGAATTCGGGAACAAAAGCAATCTCCTTCAAGATAGTAAGAACAATGAATATCATCTGATACCAAATATTAATTTTGAGGTATTTTTTCCAGATATTCCAGCAATCTTAATTTGCAAGCACTTCCAGCAGACTACAATCTATATTTTTTTCTAAGACTTACAATAAATATATACGTCTAGAGCTGGGAATAAATTGGACACCCGTGGCCATCAAAAAAAAAAAAAAAAAAAAGCAATCTGTAAAGAATTAAAGAGTAAAATTAGCCTTCTACTTTTGGCAACAAGAATGTTAGAAGTGATACTAGTTTAATGATGTTCATCTATCTCCCAGGAACCTAATTCACAAAAATTACCATACAAATTATTCTCCGAGGGTTTGTAATAGAATGGAAAAGTGGAGAAGGCTGGCCTTTAGGCACAGAACAAAAACAATCGAAAAGCTTCTGTTACTCTGAAGGTCCTCACAGACTTTCCCTACATGAGAACTTGCTAAACTGCTGAGCTTATGTTCTACCATATCACCCTTGGCTCACATGCTATTATCTTGCAGTTGTAGGAATTACGCTACATCACTGACTCTTTTCTTGACCACTCTGTCAAATCATGACACAAGCTATCTATAGGTCCTAGTTCACCCACTCAGGATCAGCATAAGCAAGGAGATGAACAAGTTTGGTGAGAAGATGCTGAAAAGTTATAAGTCTACATTATAGTTGGTACTAGAAACATGCAGATAAAGACAAAAATGTTAGGTCTGTTCCCTGCTTCATCCCACGTACTTTTTAATCTGAAGACAGAATCTTCATACGCTTTCTTCCCCTTCACCACCCTTCATTTAATTTTTTTTGCTAAAGCATCTCTCTTTCTCCCTTTCAGAATTTGTTGCCAGTTTAACACAAGTCTTAGATGTCATATCCAACCAGTATTACAGTACATCCCATTCCAAGCCTTCCAGTCAAAGAGTTGCAAGTTCCACCAYGTGCCTCTGTGACACCAGCGCTTCAGACAGACAACGGGGTGTCACAGGAGGCTTTAGCCCTTGCAGAGCACATCTTGCCACAGAAGTGCTCACGGGAGGTGTGCAGCCGCTTTCCTGAGACAAGGAAGGCCCACTAAGGCACGCTGTCTTCTGCTCCTTGTCTTTCAGCGTACCTCCATCCCAGCCACGCTCCACCACATCACAGGAAAACCACGGGCCTTGCCTTTCTCTCCACATTTCCTCAAGCACCTGAAGAAACCTGTGTGGGTCTTTTTCCCCTCTGTGGCAAATGGAGCAAGTTAGGCAGGCACCTTTATCAGCCTTGGCTATCCTTCTGATCATAGAGCATGAAACCACAGAACTGTAGCGGCATCTCACTAAACCTTCTCGCAGGGATATTTGACCAAGGACTATCAATAGTGTCTTAGGGAAGAAACTCTGTACAACTAGCAGTTTCAGTTAAGATAGCTTTAAAGGGACTGCAGCACCATAGAGCTCAGTGGGCACCAAGACTCGAATATTTACTCGGCCCCTCGGCCCAGGTTAGGAAGTTGGTTCAGAATCAGAAAATGTGTTTTATAGTTATAAAATATACTTGTCTCTCTCCCTACACAACTACACTTCTGAAGAGTGCCTAGACACGAGATACCAGTACGCTACAGTCGTTATTACTGTAGCTTTCATAGACACATCCTAAACCTCCCTGACAATGTCTCACGGCAGGATTTTTACCAGAAGCACTAAATTAGGCCTTGGCAGTACTGTGTCTTTTCTACTTGGGTTTAATCCTATTATTCATTTTCCAATAATTTGATCATAAGGAATGTATTTACTGCTTCTTCAGGCTGGAAAGGGTTAAACTGAGTTCAACTTAGGGGCTACTTCCCGTTTTAATTTTGCGCATGGGTAGTTTTTCTTACTGTTCCCCCAAAATTTCACAATTATTCTGCGACAGAGTAAAATGAGCAAAAGTTTTGCAACTTTTTGCCAGAAACAGATTAATTTTTCTTCAGAAACCCACACACCAGCAGGCTCCGACGACGTTTGGAACAAATTGCTCATGTGTACTAGCTACCTCATATATCTTTCACACTACTGGTTCCATTGGAAGGAATAATAAAACGAAGAAAAAGAGCTTGGGTAATAAGCAATCCATTGATTTGATGTTAGTTCTCATAGGATGTCAGTCAAGTGTGATCTCTGTGAAGCCTAGAATTGAAAAGTTCTTATTATTGAGAGTCATTACCAGTGACAGAAGCTCCTGGGAATGCCATACAGGGAGAGCGTTTACTCAGACAAATGTACCGTCACAATTAAACCTTAAGTGTACAAGAGAAAAGAATGCTATTTCGCACCAATCTAATATTAATTATATTAAATACAATTCTAATTATTACATAGCAGCAATCCATCTTCTCAGAACCATTCAGTTAATTTGTGCAGTCAAAGAAGTTCCGTTATGTTAATTTTTAAAGACGACTGTGTCATGCCCCCTTCATTTAAATATGCACGCSTGTGTTTGGAGGCTGCAACAAAAGTATTGCTGTAGGTCTAAAACTCCATAATATAACAGAAGATGCTATTAAGTTAAAAGACTGGAAGACACAGGCTAAATTGTGTTGTCCATTCTTAAACCTCTCTCACAAAAAYGCACGCTGCATTATTTAAATGGCTATAAAACTAAATAAACACAAAACACTACACTGCATTCACAGCATCGCTCTGGTAGACAGACTAGACAACCCCGAGCAAGAACTGAATTAAATGGCACAATTATTGGAAACGGTCTAGATGGTAAAACACCTGGCACAGCCACAAAAGGAGCCYAAGGAGGAGCGACCTAGCCTTGCTATGGCTATATTGCAGACCTGCTATTTTCAGTCCTCTCACCTGCTTCATATCCAGCTGGGAATAAATGACCATGAGATATGGACCACTTTCAAAGTAAGAATGAGAATTCGGAAAATTACTGATAACTAGGCAGTTATGGCCACAAGGAGGTTCACGCAGGTGAAGGGGCTTATCGTGATCAATTTTTAAAGTATTATAAATTACTTTGTATTCAACACTTACTATAGGTCCATATGGGCAATTACTGCAGAAATGCAATGATGTGAATTCCGCTGTAATTTAATGCACAGCAATTTTCTCAAGAAAACAAGCATTTTTAAATGCTTCAGAATAAAGTACAAATAATTATTCAAAACTGCCTCCCTTTTGTTAATATCTTGAATTTAACAATAGCAATATTGCACTGTAAATGGAATGCTTCAGTAATGCTGAAGTGTTATTTAAATACATATTCTTTCAAGCAAGACTGGATTCATTGTAGAAGAAAGTGTTGTGATGGAAGCATTTTTCAGAACAAAGAAGAAAAATGAAGAGATAAGAAAGCTGAAAAAAAATAAACTTTTGAAAAAAAAATCAAAATCATTATAATCCATACAATCTTACTCTTAAATGTAAGAGCTTCAATCAGTAAAACCTACACACAGGTATGCCTGCTAGGACTGTGCAGAGTGCTATTGTCTTCTAATCAATTTACAACAAATACTAGACATCCTATAGAAAAATCACAGTAATTCTGTTTTGGTGGAGTGATTTGTCTGTAAATTGGCAGAATACTTCTCTGAATAATACAATGTGCTTTTGTGCTTTTCAAAAAACAAAAAAACCTTTTTTTCTATTTGCTCTGTTTTTTTTGTGCCATATCTGACCATAGTCTACTCGGGACCTATTCAGTAGTATTCATCCATTAACCTGACAGTAGCAGGAAACTCTAAACACAAATTCTCATTATTTCATAGTCCTTCCTGGTCTGGTTGTCTAGCATAGTACTTTTCTTCAGATATGAAAACAAAATAAAAAAAATCATGGATTGTGTTTAACACAAACTTCTTGGTATTATCTGATTGAAATTCTCATGTCTAGGATCCCAGCCAAAGGTATCACAAAAATGCAGAGAAGTTACCCTATATATAAGGTAAGTATCTTTTATGATATATAATTTTTTTTTATAATGCTAACTACCTAGTGTTTACCATCCTGATCCTCATATATAACAGCATGTTTTGTCATATAATGCAGAGCTGTTAACATTTTTGTAGCTAACTTTCTCTTTGGGAAAACAAACACGRAATTCCAAAACAAAATCTGCCCCCCCACACACAAAACCTTTCATAATATTCAGTTCACACATTTATAACTCTACATATCCAAATAAAACTTTTTACTGTYATATTTCTGCCTTCAAGAACCTGTAAGATCTTAAATAGCCTGCAGCAATTCTAGTCAACATATTTCCACGATTTTTGCCACAGAAAATCTGATGTTCAGTAGAATAACTATATATGAAGAACTGTTTGAATGTCTAAAAGTTATCTATCACCAAAAATAAATAAATTAAAAGATTTCAAGAAGTATCTTTAGAGAAAGGCTTGCTACTTGCATTTCTTCAGTTTAAAATTCATATTTTTCTGATAGGTTGTTCTTAATTTTCCAGCCAACCTGCTTGGATTATGACTTGCATATGAACTACAGGAAAGAGTTCTGTAATTTGGAAATATAGCTAACCGGCTTTGTGCGCTGGCTATGCTTAATAGGCTTAATCCTTCAGCAGTGGTTTCCAAGAATGAATTTATTGCTAACATTAGGATTTGAAGAAAACAGGTGATCATGCTACTACTATTGAAGGTTAAGATACAGAACCACACAAGCACATTCTACCTTACATAAATCTGTGTTCCTTGTTGCCACTCGATAATTCAAGACTATAAAATGCTGAAAATAATCCACCCCAGAAAAGCTTCTTTAATTTTTAAAATCCCTCATCTTTACAGAAATAGTGGTAACTTTCTTATTGCCCTGATGGCTATCAGCCAATACAAGTTTAAATTTATTAGAGGATTTCTCTTCATCTTCAACTCTTGTGATACAAAAATATGCATTCAAGAATTTAAGAAGATCCTTAGACAGTTTTTAAAAAAMTGAAGAATAGGGATGGCAAAGTAGTAGGTTTTCTTTCTTTTCAACTCATACATTTTTGTTTTTATAGTTTGCGTTTCCTTCTTAGCTCATTCGTCACTAGGTATACAAAAATGTGGAMTGGTAGATGAGACAGAAAAGGAAAACGAGAGTCTTTTTCTTTTGAGATTCCACTATTCTATTAAAAATGTCTCAAACTTCAAGACTTTAATGAAACAAACCAAAATATTTTTCCACAGAAAAAATCGCCTGAACTCAGGCAAAATTCATTGCTATAGCACAGCAAGTCCCAGATACACTTATACTGCATATAAGTGCAGGATCCCATTAATAGCTACACTCTCCTAGTCCATTTTTGRTACAAAGGACCATCTCTTCATGACAGAGTTAGAAACAACAAAGAGTCCTTAACTGAGCCAAAAAATACAATGCTATCACGGAAGACAGCTTTCAAAGAGCTTTAATTGGACTTAACTGCCAGGCCAAATCAAAATAATCTGTGAAAATTCCCCTCCCACCACTCCTGATTTATTTCAAATAAGACATACAGGTTTTCCACAAAAATCTGTTTATTGACGTTACTTCTAACTCTGATAGAAATTTAAAAGAAAAAACCTATAATTACTCTTTTTTTCTTAAAAAAGGAAAGATAAAAACACACAACTAAAAAGCAGATGAAACTAAAGCAATGCTTTTGGCATTAAACCCATTTGCCCTATATGTTACCATACATGTTACCCCTGCTTGGTGATTAYGGGATTATATGAGGTTAATGTTGATGGGAAATTTCTGCCTGTAGCTGAGAACTGAGGGCACAGCAGATGCTCCTGAGACAGGCTTAGCTTGCTTTACTACTATCCCAGTTCCATAGCAAAATTGTCCATGGGACCCTGCCTGCCTCCTGTGAAATCASGGCTTTGCGCAGAAGTATGATTCCCAGAGTGATGTAGTTTTTTGTTTTGTTTCTGCCGTTAGAGTGGTCYGCAGTTGGTTTACTGGTCTTAAAAGATCTCAATATCAGAACCACTTAAGCTGCAGCTCCACATAACAAATGTGACCAAGGCAAAGTCGGAAAGGCACCATGCCTTTGGACGTCAGAAGAGCAAATACGAAGATCTCAAAGGCTACATGGGGCAATAACAAATCAACTTACATTTGGAAAAGATGAACTGTGTAAGAGCTCACTGCTGCTTTTTTTTTTTTTTTTCATTTGTTTGTTTTTTCCTTTGGATTGTTAAAATTTGTCAAAATCTTATTCTATCTCAAAAAGCATTGAAAACTAGATACAGAACTTGGCATGTGTTGCAACAGGTCCAGATTCTGTTCCCTTATAGATGGTGGACAGTAACATGATTCATACATAATGCCATAGAAACACACAGGACTATCAACAACTGTAAAAAAAAATAGTTTTTACCACTTCATGGACTCAAAGATTTTGAACAATAACTCTAAGAGGAGGTGTGTGTGTGGAGGGGGAATCCTTCTCCTGCACCTATTGTTACTGCCGTCAGAAGGCCAACATGAAAGGTCTCTAGGTTGCATTAACTTTCTACCCCATCTGTGCTTTCCTCCACACTTAGAAATACTTAGCTYACTGGGATTTTTCGTCTTTAGTAACATAGGTGCTGTCACACACACTGCTTCTGTCTCCTCTCTGGTACTTGCTTTCTTTAGCATACAATATCTAAGAGTCCACTAGGTCTCTTCCCTCAAAGCTGAGTGATCATTTGAGTATATAGTGTATCTCCAAAATACTGTAGCAGTTTCCTGTCAGAAGCTGACATACGTTCAGAGTTTTWAAAAAGTCAGTACAGAACCATATTTTCAAGGATAAAACAGATGGCAGTTTATACAGTAAAAGGTAAATTCATTCTGTGTTGCTACTCAAAGAAGTAAATCGGAGGTCTTACTAGAGTATATAAGAAGACAAAAAAAAATCCTCTCTCTTACATTTCTCCATACTTCATGAAGTATTCTGATGCTTACCTATTGTACATGCATACATGCAATGCCAAACTGCAAGACGCTGGCTTCCCTAAATGAAGCAACATCTTTCAGCATAGAAAAGTTAAACTACTGAGAACAGCAGGCAACACCAGATGCTTAAACAGGAATAAACTATAGTTAAGGTCACCATTTGGATGTTCAGTCCATCTGCAATGGTTTTTTTCACTCCATCAGGAAGAAAATACCAGAATTATTCTTTCTTTCTGACGCCCAGAAAAAAACCATATTTGATGCATTACCTACTTTTCAGATTTCATACATAATTTTCTCTCCTCTGGAAGTGTCATTTGACAAAAGCACAGTGGCAACTAGAACAACTTTTCCAGAGTATGATCAAAGGGACTAACTGACACAGAACAACAGAGATAAGGTTCCCAGTTATATAAATCCATTATAAATACATGACTTAATTAACACAAGTATAAAAACTCAGCCATGCCACACAAATTTCCTGCCATTACGTTAATGTTTTTCATTGAAAACCAAAATTGTATAACAGTAACTCTTTAAAAGGGTAACTAAAATAATACTTGTGATCTTTCACTTGAATCCCAATGACCATAGCAGCAGATATTCAAAGCATTTTCCTCAAGCCTAACTCTGAAGTTATGTGCAAAACTGAAGCTTACATTTGTTCATCTATCATGCCACATTCTTAAACATATGGGTGGGGTTTATATTCTTGTAAAGTAGAAGCTGTTCCATTTGCTAGATGTTATTTTCTGTCAACAATATCCCAATTAAGAATATCTGGTAATCTAATTAGGAAGAATGAATGGTATGATTAGAAAAATTATGATTGAAAAGAGTTACAACCTACCACAAAAATAACAGATTTTCTAGCAATACGGGAAAAATATCTCTCCAAAATTTCCAGCRAATATTTACAAATAACACATTCCTTTATAAAGTACAATCCTCCACATGACTCTTGAGTCGATAACCTCTCCACAGAGAATCGTTCAGCTTGGGCTGGGCTGTAGCAGTACCACTGTGGTAAAGACTAAGGCATGTGGAAAGGCCAGCTAGGTCCCATTTCTGAATGCTGTATGAAGAAAGAAGGGCTAAACTTATTTGATAAAATAACTGTTCCACAACTGGTATCAGGAAGCTTCCGAATGACTTTGCATTCCTTATAATTTTAGGGATGTATTCGTCTCGCAGTGTGACATATCTCTATGTGTCTTCTACAAAACTCATCAGATGTGCAGCAGAAACGGGCCGGCATCCTGCAGGTTCTGCTAACTAATGCGGGCCTGTTGGTGGCCGGTGGGACCGCAGCCTTCTTTCAGCAAGTCACTSAATACATTAACATCAACTAAGAATAGCTGGACGGGAGTGGATTCAAAGGGAGCGTTGGGAGAGTTTTAACAAGTATGAATGGAAAAGGGGATCAATTACAATACAGGAAAAGTAGTAGAAAGAATAAACAGTTTCCTAATAAATATACTCATACTCGTTATTACAGAATACAGGAATTCTAATGGAAAATATAGTGACTGAAATCAGCCTGAACATTACTGCAATAACACAGCATGTAGTGGCTTTTACCACCTTCTTTGTCATGACCGTGTCCTGAAATCTCTCTGCCTCTCCTCTTTCCCTCTCCTGTTAGTTTTAGTTGAACAACTTCTTGATTTTTTTTAAGTTCKTAAAACAAAAATAATATTGTAACAGAGCAATAGGAAAACTGAACAATAAAAACAAGTCTACCACATGTTTACCTGATTAGTCACACTTACTTAAAAACGCATGAAGCTCTTGTATTTGGCCTAATCTTACAACATTGACTTGAGAAGAATCTGTTCTGATTTCAGTTTATATGAGTGAGTAGAAATTCATACAACATACTGATTAGAAAGAAATTAATTCAMRAATTTTTCTAGAGCTTGCTATCATRGTTCTTACTCATGATGTCGTGACAAATGATATGTAACAAATGGAATGTCAGAGAAAAGAAAAAGATATTTAAGTAGTCATGAAAGAATCATTCATCATAATTTTATCATTTACAGATTAGGAAACAACCTGCAATGCAATATAGATGGCTCTTCTATCCCTGCACCTATTGCTTCCATTGGTGAGCATGTATTCCATAGAAAACACAGAGGATACTTTTCAACAAGAAAAAAAAAAGAGCTTTAAAAATTTCTGGATTTGGGCATGAAAACTAATATATTTTCAGCAGCCACCCACATGCCTCTCCTCAATGCAAAGAAATGTAGAAGTAGTATGAGGACAAGTTTTTTTTTTTTTTTTTTTTTTTTGTATACACATAAATATATACATACACACACACACACACTCACACATATGTATATAAAGACTGAACAAGTTTTCCCCATAAATCTTGCCTGACACTTGGAAAAGAACGCAGAAAAATATTTCTGCAGGCAAGGAATATTTTTTAAGAAAATATCTTTAAATGCCAGTTCTTCAAACACATGGGAAAAAATTCTGGGAAAACTTCCACTGGGGGCCGATTACAGTGCTTCCCACCTTGCTTTGGATTCAAAAAGCCAATTTCATCTATCACACAGGAGTCGATCCAGTCACCAGGTAAGTGATTTACTGCTTGTCAGTCTGCATCCTGTTGGCATCCAGGAGACCCAACCGCACTGAGCGAGAGGCGAAAGTCTGCTGGCTCCGTTGCAGCACTGAGGAACGGGGCGCGTCATACACTTAGTTGCTCTTTGCATGGGTATCCCCTTTACCTTTGGCTCCCCTTTGTAAAATGAGACTGCACTAAAATTCATTAAATGCCTATGCAGGATTTTGAAGGCAAATGCAAATAAGTATTCTCTGCAAAGAATGAAAATCTGTGTTAAACAAACTCTAATGTAACTGGCTCACATTATGTCTCAAAAAGTACTGTGGCACATGCCAAATTCACGTTAAACACATGCTTAAATGCTTGATAAAGGTTAAGCTTGAGAAGCAATGGGCTTTGGTTCATACTTTTTAAGCAAAGAAAGTCAAAGCTGCTCCATATCCCAACTGGATTTATAGATAACTGCAGGAACGGACTGCTTTAGACATGCATAGCCTGAGCACTTCAGAAGACAAGATCAATGCCTGCAGTTCTTAGCATAGTTAACTTACAGTATGGATCCACAGAATGACATTTTCAACACTCAACACTCTAAAAACAGAAAGAAAGAAAGAAAGAGTGACGTATCACATTGCACTTCCAGGACACTGCAGCTCAGCTGCGCACATCTTATTTGGCAAATGTAAGCCATCACTAGCCTTGACAAGAAATTAATGCCGCAGGACTACTGCTACGTGAAGTGGGGCTGCTGGTTGGAACCGTGGTTCTGTGGTAACTTCCCTTCCTCTTTAAACTGATATACGAGCCTGTCTCAGACAAAGTCAGTTCTCCCACTCGACTGAGCAGACACTATGATTCACAGGGCCGGTATCGCTCAAAATGAACTCTGATCCAGCAGTGCTACTGGCAGAGCTTACAGCATATATTTTTCCTCATCCATGTGGTCTGTGCTATAATGTAAATGAATGAAAAAGTAGGTCTATTCCAGAGATAGAAAAAAAAAAAGCTACCTCTGAGAAGCATTTTTGTGTTTTTTTTAAAAAAGCCCTCCCTGACTTTTCCCTTTYGGATGAGGAGTGATTTTAAATAACAAAAGAAGCCTTTGATCAGCCTCCCCTCCCTGCAAGACAAAGCATTTAAGATAATCACAGTTAATAGAGAAGATGGTCTCTGTTGCCTCCCAGCCTCATAAATCTCATGAGTAAGTGGAAATTGAGTCCAAATGCACTGTGAACAGCCCTTGTCATTTCATCTTAAACAGCCATGTTCCAGGAACAAGCAGAAGCTTAGAACAAACAAAATTATAGGGATGTCAATCATGACTCTTATCAACATTCAGAGAATTGCCCGTCTTGATGACAGCTTCTTCCCGGACTTATTCTGAAAACACTATGATTCAGTCAAATCTGCAGCCATGGAGAAACAGGTCTGAAATTTCTGACCTCATTAATACAAAATGTGAAAACTGAAATAATATTAATACCTCCAATAGAAATATTGCAGACTTACATCAGTGTCTCTGACAGCACAAGCTTACTTTATGTGTACTGTGCAACTAATGAGCAGGCAACTGAAGGCTCAAATACTGCACTTTTTTTTTTCCAAATTTTTGTACACAATAATTATTTTTGTACTCTAAAATCAAGAGAATAGTGACATTCTCGGACTTTTTTTTYCCTAAATACTTGTTCAATCCTATATAGATTGTAAACATAATTTTGCTTTTGCTGATTTCTGAATGCATTTTGAGCCACACTTCTAACACTGCTTTTCCCCATCACTGACATTACAGTTATATAAATACCTTAGTGCTCTGGGACATTTATATGCCAGTGTGGTTTGTACATCAAATAGCAAAAATTGCTTCTTTGCTCTGCTTGAAAGTGTGAAATCAAAGCATTTGTTCAGACTGTGGGGTGGAAATAAATGGATAACAGGAGCCTGTGTGGAGAGGTTAAGGCCTCGCTAAATGCCCACTCCTTTCCTAACAACCCCAGTGGCCAACAAAGAAGGATCACGTGCAAAAGGCAAGAACTTCCTGAACTGCGTAGGTAAGTTTTATGGTGCTGAGCCTCAGACAACTATAAACCCTTGTCTACTTCCCATTAGTCAAGGAAGTCTGGCGTGTGAGTTGCAAGCTGACATCTCAATCCATGCTAAATCTCCACAAATCACGAGCTGTTATCAGAGGCGGCAGGAACCCAATACTGAGCCAAGAGCCAGCTTCAGATTAGCATCTTTCCTTGGAAAGATTAAAATTTATTTTATGCTTCAAAATCTTGTTTAAGCTGCAAGAAGGAATGAAGCTGAGAGTTATGAACCTGTTCTGCCACCCACTAAATCAGTTCTAATAAGATTTTACCACCTGTGCGACTGAGAAAAGGAATGGGGCTTGAATCAGAGTATCCATCAAACGGCAGTAGCGGCACGCGGTTATCTCTGCTTTCCAGCTTGGTGCTCTCTGTCAACAGCAACCTCAGCAGAAGAATTCTGGTCAAAAAGATGAACTCTCGTATACGGAAACAAAAAGGCGCAACAGAGCACTGATGACTTTTGCTCTTTTCTGGTTGCATGAGTTGGGAACAGGAGAGTGCTGCCACTTTCAGAACACTGTTAGAGAGGAATACAAGACTAACTCATGAAGGAAGGTTATATGCTGAAGGGATTAAAAAAAACATCACACAACCCCCCAGAAAGCCTCAAAATCCCTCCCGTTTCCTAAACCAGTCATTGCCTCTCTATTCAACAGTACTTTCCCTCCATTTCAAAATATTCAGTGTTTGGACTGAAGAATTTGTGTATCATTACGCTACATTTTCTAAGGAGTATCTGCAAGTAAGCAGTATATCACGTCAGGTGTTTGATATATTTAACCACAGGTGAGGTCTKATTTTATTTAGTGGGTTGGGATCATAAACAGTAAGCAGAAGCTTTCCCCGTTGCTAGCATGTTCCCAGGCACCTCAGTTTCATTCCCTCCTCATAGCCTCACTGGCACGAACAAACATGAACGGCAGCTCACGGGCTCTGAAGCTGGCGTCAGCTTGCATCTGTCCTTTCCAACAGAGGAGGAATGCAAACTACAAACTAATTTCGTTGAAAAACCTGCCATAATAATATGCAGCTAATGTATAGCTCAATAGCATGTAAATAATGAATTGGCTGCTACATAGTTCTTAGCTGCATAAAAAATACACAGGTCTTCAAATCTTATGCTTAGAATTAACAGAACAAGCTACATTTCAAGCTGAAGGGGTAACTATTACGGTGGAGCAGGGAGCGTGAACCCTGGTTACATTCAAATAGCCCAGATCTTCAAATTAAACATCACTGAGGATGTTTAACAGCTGAGGATTGGGCACCTTTGGGGTCTCAAAGGCCTTAGAAGAAAAGATTCAAGATCTAAAATGACGATATCCCTTTCTTCACTTTTCAGCAATAAACACTGCTTTAACCCTGCAATGCTGTGTCACAGCATCGCACTAATACCACATTCCTAMATACTAAAATTGTCTGAATTTTCTCATCTCAATGAGGGGAAAAGTTTAAASAGACTGCGAAAAGCACAACGTGTTGCACTACTACAGCATCTACTGGGCCATCTTGAACATTTTCARACATCCACTCTTTAGCTCCCAAACTGAGCTTTTGCTCTCAAAACTGACTTTTAGATATACTCAATACAGTTGAATGTTCAGAACCAATTTACTACACAAATATTTTAGAAACAATACATGATACGGATTAGAGAGACAGCATATATCATCGGAGTGTTTTCTATTTTAAGGATAACTAGAGGGCTAAACAGATTTAAAAAAAAGGATAACAGAATCTTTATAGTATTGAATTAGCCTAAAATAAGTTCCATTTAATTACTTTTCTGAAAGCACTTCAGCAGGCACTCACTCTGAAAGTTCTACAGTGAGTAACTTGCAACACAAAGCAGCTGATCCTTCCTTACAGCTTTATGGGTTTAAAAGAGACTTGCCAACCAAGATCATAATTTTATCACAAGATGCTCTTCTCAAGTTCCCCAGAGCATCTCTTTCAGTTTAACCACTTGCAGAACTCCAAGGGTTCTGCAGTGACTGCCTACGAACTGATTCTAACCTCTGGCAGTTGGGCAGCATCGGTCTTGTTGGGAAGTCYGATCTGTTAAAAAATGCTGAGATTTTAGATACAAGAATAAGTTTATGGTATAGCCGAAAAAAAGTACGAAATTATGACCTCCTCATTAACATTCTCTCATACTCTCAAAGCAAAAACCCTCTTTTCGCTGCAGGTCAGGTGAAGCACAATAAAAATCCAGAGCTTCTTGATGAGATGAGGAGTAAATAAAAATTGAGACTAGTCACATATGTAACAATTTATATATTGGACTGTATTCACTGAGGAATTGAAAAGAATATCATACATATTTCACAGAAGAACAAGCTGTTTTAGGTATGTGCTCAATAGTCAAGTCCAGGAAAAAAAAAGTAAAAAGGGTATAAGCATATCAAAAACATTTTGATTTTAAGGTCCTAATTTTGGAGAGCTATATCTCCCCTCCCCAAACCACTTACACTGTTGATATTAATTTATATGCTAATGACCTATGGAAATGTTCTGATTAAAAAAAAATGCATGTATGTATCCATGTGTGCGTGTGTGCGTGTGTGTGTATCTATCTAGCTACATATATATGAATACAAGTTTTCCATTTGCATTACCAAGGAATCTGTTTTGAAGCATAAGCAAACTCCAGCAATAACAAAACAAAAATGAAATTCCTATTTGGATTTTAAATTGTTTTTCCTCTAAACTTTATGTTTAGCTGGGATTTTAGGCCAGTCTACTGCTAAGGTACTAACTGAGAAAAATCTATCTATGAAACTATTTTTACAACTTTATAAGTTCACAAGCTCCTGTATTTTTGCCAATAATCTATTTCTAGTTTAGTTTAAAGTTGATATGAACATGCAATAATTACACCCTCAATTATTCATCTAAGTTATTACATCTGTTATGTTCTAAACTTTTTTAAAAATATATATTTTATATATTTTTTCTTTTACTAACTGCCAATGTAAATTGTTTTATCAACTGTATTTATTCCAAGTAACAATACCATAAAGCACCTAATTAGTTTAATAAACAGATGTTATTCCCTGAACAGAAGCTAGAAGCTATTTCCTAAAATCTACCAGAGGATTTCAGGATTGGCTTCAAGAGATCCCAGAAATCAGTTTTCTGGAAATAACAAACACGCTATCCAGATCCTCCCAATTTGTGCTCTGAAATTCTAGCCATGAGGTTACACTGCAAACTAAAACAATTGCTGCTTTTGTCTTGAATATTATTACAGCACAAGATAAACAAGCCTGGTCCGGCTGCTTAAATCTACCTTTTTTTTTTCTATAATTTTTTATCCATTATTTAAATCTGAACTCAGAACCCAGCTAAATATATAGAATGACTTTTCCAACTTTCTCCCTKGGCTACTTTCTAAAAATTATGTTCCTAATATTGACATTAAGTCTTAAATACTTCTGCTTGTTTTCTCAGTTCTGTATTTCCTCCTCTGCAATCCTCCAGTGATGTAAAAAACAATCAAACAGAAAGCCAGAAAACCTCATGCCATAGGGTGGCAAACACACAAAAACACGGCCATAATTCTTTACAGACTAAGAAATTTCACTTTTAAACATTTTGAATTATTACTTACTACAGTTGTTTGTCACATGTCTTCATGAGTAAGACTCACAGGTTGCATTCAAACACAGCAATTCAGATTGGATTTCTTTTAACGCCATTAAGCTTGAAAGGAAATGGAAAGCCTTCAAATAAGAACAGCTTTGCAGGTGGGATGCTGCCCCACCACCACCTTCTCCAAACTGCACAGCAAAATTAGCCTTTTTACATGCCTTTATTATAATGACCTTTACTTATGCCTGAGGGTTTTAAACCATTAAAACTGTAGTCCTATTTGAAATTTAAAATATGCTAATGAAATATAGGATGGCCTCTGGAGATTAAAAAAAAAATTAAAGATACAGAACTAAAAAAAGAAAAACTCACCATCTTGCAAATCCTATTTCTTAATGCTGCAGTGTGTCTTCTCACCCTTACTCCCCTCAAAGGAAAAGCAGTGAGAACTCCTCTACCACAGAGAGGAGAAACAAGTTACTTGTAAAAGCCTTTCAGTTTGGAAAGCACTAAAACAAGTGTGGTAACCAGTCACAAGGCAGTCATGCTAAAAAAATAGCACACTACCACCTAAAGCAGGAGTTCTCTTACTGGCAATTAATGGGCTATTTCTTACAAGTCTTTACTAGGTAACCAGAGGAAAAAAAGCCAACTTCAATAGACTTAGCTGTCTGCATGGGACACCTCTCCACCGGAAAAYGTTAAGGGATGCACAGAAAAAAAAGGCGCTGCAAACCAAGAGCCAAACTCTCTGTATTCAGTATTTTCTGTTGCATTGCACATGTTCCCATCCAAGGGAGCTGAGAGCCTGGCCTGCTCTAGCTCCAACCAAATGGTATATTGATTATCATGACACACTATACATATCTTTAGGATTACCTGCACATTACAGTCTGAAACAGGGCTGTTAATAACTGTACTACCAGAAGAATTGCACCAATTTTATCCTTATATGCCACAGTGGCAAAAGAAAGTAACTTGTATGTATTAGGTGCCACAATTAAATTATATTTTATGTTTACGTTTATTAAACTCTTACATGTGAGTTGTCAAACATGAGAGATTCGAGAATGTCGTAGATCAAACGCAGTAGATTTTCATTTTGGATATATAGCAACTTTGGTCTACGTTTGCTTGATTTTTTTCATTAGACAGAAAATCAAAAGAAAAAAGTCCTGAATACTGTTCTACCCTTCTACCATTTGGGAGGTTTTCAAACTCTTTACCTTTAGGGAAATCTCTCAATTTTAAATATACACCTTATAGAAGTAAAAATTTTTCCWTTCTTCTTCCTATCCTGTGTTCCTGTGTTTGTGCAAAGGTGACAGCAACACTCTGCTCCCCTTGCATCGCCTGCACCCAGCCTGGGCACTAATGCATGCTGCAGGGAGTTTGCTCTAACATCAGGCCCAAAGTGTAACACGTTCAAAGCGGCATTCTCGGTTCCCTCAGCGAGCTTTCAGGCCCAACTCTAACATGCAGAAGCAAGCGTTCCTCCTCCACACCTACACACCAGGAGGCTCACAMAGAAAAGTCCTGCATTTGAGGAGCCCTGTGCATCTGAGCCTCCAGCKAAAGTCAAGGAAGCTGAGATAATTTATCACTTGCGAGTATCTTCCCTTCTCCTTGTCTTCACTTACCAATTCTTGAGGCAAATTCCCCTGCAAATCCTACTGCAATTTTAAGCAGACAGGGAGAGGTGAGAGGTTAAGTTTAGAATCTGGTTATGTCCTAGTAACCAGACTGCAAATCTAATGAAGTAAATGCAAAAACACTTCCTTACTTAGGAGAGATGACCTGTTAGAGCTCAGTCCTTACTGAGCTACAAGCGTTGTATGAAACTGAAAGTGTAATAGATACTGGTTTTAAAAATGTGATCATTCAAGCTGGAATTACATTGTGTTACTACAGAATGGCAGAGATTTTCTGGCTTTTTGGCAAATGAGTGTTATGGGACRGGGAAAGACTTTGACTGGCTGCAGACTCACTGTCTCATTAGAAACTAGATCCATAGTCAATGCGCAGAGACTTTACTACACGTAATTATAGTGTATAAATCATGCTTTTAATCAAGCCATATTGTGCCCTGCTAGCCTCATACCTGTAATGATTTTCTCATCATCATTCTCAGATTTCAATACAATATTTGATAGTTCTCTTGGGAAATAGTTAAATAGTGGGAAAAAAGGTAGTGATCAGATTTTAAGCTGACCAGAAATTTGAGGTGAATTTATCTAGGTAAGCATCCCGAAAATACCAAAGGAMTTTGACCTTTAATGTATTATTTAAAGTACAAACTGGAACAATGATCAMAACCCAGGTAACTTAAGGAGAACAGAAATGGGTCTAGAAAGCAATGTCCTCCCTCCCTGCAAGCTGGATTCTTTCTTGGGATTTCATCTCAGTCTAGCAACCTTTCAGTGGCCTCCTAGGTTGCAAATTCCACACAGCTGCTTTGCATCCTAAGTAAATAAGGCAGATACCACATCTTCAAAGGCTTACACAAGGACTATAAAGAGTGTAAGACAGTAGATAAGGGAATAATGTGTAAGAAAAGTAAGCATCAAKTAAGCAAGAAGTTGGAGGCATCAATACAAAGGAGGAACAGAATATTATCCTGGAAAAATTAGGTGGCTTCGAGCTTTTTAATTGAAATGGAATGAAGTGTAATAGAACAAGGCCAAGGACTACTAACATGAATTCTTGATAGAGAATGAGAGCACATCAGCTAAAAAAAGATAGAAAGGCCTGACTGTACTTACTGATCATAGGCTGACTATAAATCACCAGCATGATGCAGTTGTGAAAGAGGCAAATGAAACTTGAAGATGCATCAGAAGTGTTTTGATAGACGTGGACAGCTATTAGAGCCTTTTTACGAAACCTTTTGCATGGGTGAGACTTCATCTGAAACACGTCATCTCATTCTGATTATCTGCATTTTTAAACAAATGAACTCACACCAGAATAAATGTGGCAGCAACCTCCAAGGATGACCTGGGAAACAAACTGCCAATTTTATGGAAGAGATGGCAAAAAAAATGGCTTACTCAGCCCCCTCCCCAAAAAAGTTTGGAAATCTAACACGGTTGTTCTTTAAAAGTACTTTGGTAGAAGCTTTTTCCACTGCAGAGAAAGAAGCTGGAGGACAAATACTAATATCAGAAGAAAAGCCTGTAAAATGGGCATGAGTAAACTGAGGTGGAAAAACAAAAGTGAGTTGCTTATGAATAGAGATGTGAGGCTCTGCAACAGCCTTTCTGGAAGATAGGAGGAAGACAGTGAAACCAATTACCTAATGCAAAATGATATATACATACAGGATTTTTTTWATTTTTACTTCTTGTGATAAAAGAGGACTATCTCAGTGTCCCTTACATTCTCCATCCCCCTCTGAAGTAGTGCCGGGGTCCCGCTTCCAGTTAGTCTATTAGASCATGTCATGCTATGAAATGTTATTACTTCCAATCTGATTCTACGTATAGGATTTGTACACATCCCTAACCTTTTTAAAAGATAAACTGATTCATATTTTTATCTGTATGTCAGCATAAAAATCTTATTATAGCTGTTCCAAAAATAAAACATAAAAGAAAAGGTGATATTTAAGTAAGTCAGCAATAAATCAYGTGTACTTCACAAGTAAACTTAGTAGAGTGCTTTTCTGAAGAAGAGGGAAGGCAGAGAAAGGCAAATCAGTAGAGAGCTTTAGCCTATTGCTCCACAAGTCATTTCAGTGAAAAAATATTTATATTCTTTTCCATGTTCAGAAAACGCACAAGTAACAAAGTGATATATTCCCCACTTATAGAAATTTAGAGTAACTGACTCAGTAAATTCTGTTATTCTAAGAAAAAAAAAAGACCTTTGAACATTATCCATGTTATGATCTACTCAGTTGTAACCTCAAGCAGGAACCCATATTTTTTGATGACATCACTTGTAAAGATTGTACAATAATAAAACTTCCCTGAGTCAGCTGATAAATGTCTCAGTTTTACAAACTATCGTTTTTTACAGCTTTTTTTCCATAGCTCTCTAATATTCTTTTTTGGCAAGAGTGTCATTTATATAATACCTTACCTTGGATCACCAATATTCTTCATTAACTGCTTTTAAACAATGCCAAAAGTTGCAATGACCTTGGATATATAATTGCTACCACTTAATTTTCAGAGAAGAATTTCAGGCTCACAGTTCTGAATCTTGTCTCTGTCATGTTTGCAAATGCAAAGAGAGGCCAACTCCTATGATTCTTCAATTAATTAAAAAATTAAAAAGACAGGCATACACACAAATACTTAGTTACACCTTTTCCAACAACAAGCGGCATTACGTTGGGAAACATACATAAACTGAGATGAGGTTACGGTATTTAAATAATTACTACCCCAACAATCTGTCCACGCATCTTTACATGATGATARTTTATTCATTTAATTTCTGTTCAGTTAAAAATCAAGGAAAGGCAGAAGTGCATTTGTGGCACTAATGGCTTCACAGAGAATGAAGCTAAAGAGCTAACTAGAACGAAACAATGATATTATTATTCAGCGTGCAGACTATGACATGATAAGACAGCACTGTTATATCAGGAGATAACAAAGGGACTCTTCAGCTTCTGAAGATTCTTCAGGGATCCTTCACATGCACACTACACAAAAAGGGCGTACAGCAACACACAAAGTCATTATTCGGTGCTCAGCATCTGAATAGGGCTCTTAGATAAGAACTCATCTAATAACCACCATAAATAGTCAAATTAACCATTCTGCTTCAGAAGAAGGATCAGAAGGAATTTGCCTTCTGAAGATCTGAGACCATTGCTCTCCATTTCAAGGTATTCCTAATCGTCTTCTGAAATGATTACGCTACTCCTCCTTCCAGAATCACCATCACTTGGAAACTGGTACCAAACTAGACTCTTAGGGTATAAAATATTCTTGAAGATTTGGGTAGATACGTAGTTAAGACTCACTGACTCTGCTCATGCAAATTAAGATCAAGACAGGCACATGCATATCTGCATCCCAAATGTTTGAAAGTCTGATCTACAATCTTAGCTGCTCCTAGATTTTCAAGAGGACCTCCTAGCACTGTATGACTTCCTTTTTGGAGCTGTACTTCTGATTATTCTCACCATGATAAGCTGCAGTGAATATTTCTTATGCCCATATAGCTCCACTTCTGAGCATGAACAGTTCAACAAAACCCCATACAGAAATTTAAAAACAAAAAAAACAAGGTGTACATAAACACAGAATTATTTGTATTACTTGACCCTTTAGACAAACAAAAAGGGAAAAAAAAATACTGCATAACTGGCTTTCAGTCTCAGCCTGAGAATATAATGTTACTGTTTCCTTCCAGTCTCCTACAGGAATTCCTGTTCCCAAYATCTGCCTAGAGCATTCCACTTTTTTTCTTCCAGTTTCCTTTTCATCAACTTTTTCTTCTAGTTCCAGAATGGATGTTCATTATGTTCATTCCCCTCATTATATTCTTCATTTGATGTTTTCTCCTTGAGTTCTTTGGGCTCTATAATTGTAACTACCCACGGGATGAGACTATGAGAGGTTTTCATGCTCACAACAACCTATCATAACGGCCTGCAATTTTGTGTGCACCCAGTCATGTGTTCAATATAAATCATGACACATCCTTTTAGATACAGTTTGAAAAGACAAACCTTAAAGACTAAATCAGATATGTAGTCCTACCCAACCTAATACATAGGAAGTCTGAAGGTACTCTTTGTTTTTCCTCTCATTAATAAATAAACAAACACTATTTACATAAGAATGTCAAGTAAGATTCAAAGTTGAAAATATGAGTCCTTTCTCAGCATTTAAAGAAATAAGAGTCTCACTGCCTTGGACTGGACATAGGTCTAGTTTCCCTTTTGCCTGCCACTCAGCATGTCATTCTGCTGCACTTTATTGGGCTCGACTTCAAGTCTCTTCCATTCTCCATCAACAACTGGTACATCTTATCTCCTGTAATTTGACATTTACCTATTACAAGAGCTTGCAGGCATTAGGGAAAAGCAATCTCTCTCTAAAACATAATCAGAATAACATGGGTCTATTTCGAGAGGTAAGCACAGGGGTCATGAAAAGAAGGCTGTGGGAGCACCCATGTAGGGAGCTGGAAACTAAGAGTGGGTGCAAGATGCTCCTCTTCGTGGAGGGCTGGCAAAACACAGTTAGTTACGATGAAATCCTAATGTATATGACAGAAAGAGTAAAACTAAATTATCCATTTACCCTTCCAAAGAAGGTATCAATTAAAGCTTTAATATAGTACAGCGAAAATCTGAGAATCAGGAAAAGCATGTATGTGGCATAAACAGTGTGGGTGTTAAGATAGGCATAGAAGACTTAGAAATTAGGCATAGAAGTGTGAAAAGTTACTTATTTTCATTTGCAAAAGGAAACCATCATTAACTGAAAGTAATCATAAATTATTGGTTACCATTTTACTGAGAGAGACCTGGCAAACACATCCCACACTTGCAAAAATACGAAGATCATTTATCTAGCTGTAATTGCACGATAGGCAAGGTGCACATAAGTTTTGTAACATACTCAAAAAAAAAACAGTAGAACAAATTTCTCAACTTGACTTTGTAGTTGTTGATCTGATTAAACATTCGTATCTCAGACAAAATGTAGACTGCATTTGACAGAGCTGCTGCAAAGGATGAGAGCCTGAAGCATATTTCCAACTCCTGCTATCAGTTTTAGAGTCAGCTGTTAGCACTAAGCAAATTTTTCTTTAAACGTACCAGAAGGTAAAAGCTAGAAGAAAGGCTATATATGTTTGCTATCGGACTCAGATAATAAGAAAACATATAAAGATGGTGTTATGGCATTTGAGTATTTCTAAAAATACAACGAAAAACAAAACAAAAAAACAACCACCACCCAAAGGAGCAGTCCATGACAGTACTGACGGATTAACTGACCTGCTGGAACACAGTAGTTTGGGGTTTGCATTATCAAGGAAAAATATGGTACCTTTGTTCTAGACTATTATTATTTTCCTCAAACAACTTCAGTCTAGTCTACCAAAACTATTAAATTTATAATCATTAGATATAACATAGCTGATACAGTAAAATCTTACAGTGGGCCACAGATTAATTGAGCAGTAATTGAAGCAGCTTGCTACAAGAATGCATTAGACATATTCTCAATCCTCATTAATTCCAATTCAATGGACTGGTGGTAAAACTGACATAAAAATAATAATGCACATAAAGCACAGAGCCAAACTCCGATCCTTAATGCTGCTAAATTGCAATGGAACATCATAACAACATGTTGAGAATTCAACACAGGAATGCCTACATTGTTAAACACTTCTCTAAGAGTCATTGGAGCTTTACAGTTACATACAAATTAAAAGAAAAAAAAAACGATAAATTACAATACTGATGGGCACCATCAATTCATGAGAAGGAAAAATATTGCAAGCAGCAGTTCTGTTACAGAAGGCATCACCACAAGGGAGGCAACAGATCCCATTTCCAAAAGAAGCAAAACTACAGATCCCTTTTCCAATGTTCAGAAGAGCAACATGTAACCTTGCTTTTCCCTTAGAGAGTCTCACATAACCAACTGCTTGTGACATGGCACAAGGAGAACTAAAAGGACTCTTCGGTTGCTACCTGACAGCTAGACCTAAGCTATCATGTTATTCAAGGACTCAAGGTAGGCAAAGTTGATCATGTAGAATAAAGAGGCTCCCAGTGGTCTCTGAACATATCAATGTCATAACATCAACAAAGCGCTTAATGTCGAGATACAACACAGAAGTATTTCCATGTTGTTAAAATAGAAAGCAAGTTCAGTGCCCATCATTTTATGAAGAATTATTCTTCATGATTTCCCAGWTATAATAGCAACAGCTGCAAGTATACTTTCTTGTCAGACCCTTGTAAGACACTAGGGAAAATTTACACAAATGATCTGACTCATTTTGTCCTCCTATTATAAACACCGTGATAAATTCACACCAAAATTCTCTTGAACAGAAAATACAACTTTTCCCAGATAAATTAAAAGAGTAAAGTAAGCATGTATGTGGCATAAAYAGTGTGGGTGTTAAGAYAGGCATAGAAGCTGCTTCCATAACTTGGAGCTTCTGGAGTTAAAAAAAAGTAGAGAGAGAGAGGCAGAAAGAGAAGCAGAAACAGGTAGTACATCTGCATTATAATATACTTTTGATCAGGAGTGTGCTTTTGAAGCAAATCTGCTCATCTCCTTGCCTTTCCAGGCTGTGGCTCACACTGTGAAGCTGTGTCAGGGAGCATGAATGAGATCTCTCTTGAATGAACCAGAACTGGAAGATGCACTCCAGGAATACACCTAACTCATCCCATTCAGTAACAGGGACTGGTCCATGGGATCAGATCAGAGTTAGTCCAAACAGCAGCTCTCCCACAATATACACAAATACCGTGTCTGGAAAGTCYACTGTTTTTCTCTACAAATCTGCTCCTGTTGGACAGTGCTACTTGCTCATGATAACATAGCCAGAGATAAATAAGGCAGAGTAAGAACAGAGAGCACTAAGACTTTTAGGTTAAAAAACTTTATGCAATGAAGAGAGCTCTGCAGAATTACAGAATCATGGAATCGGTAAGGTTGGAAGGGAGCTCTGGAGATCATCTAGTCCAACACCCCTGCTCAAGCAGAGTCACCTAAAGCACGTTAGACAGGATCACACCAGGTGGGCCTTGAAGATCTCCAGAGAAGGAGACTCCACAACCTCTCTGGGCAACCTGGTCCAGGGCTCTGTCACTCTCACAGGGAAGAAATTCCCCCTCACGTTCGGGCGGAACTGCCTGTGCTTCAGTTTCTGCCCATTGCCTCTTCTCCTGTCACACGGGACAGCTGAAAACAATTTGTCCCTGTCCCCTTGACACCCTCCCTTCAGGTACTTATACACATTGATAAGATCCTCCCTCAGGCTTCTCTTCCCCAGGTTAAACAGGCCCAGCTCTCGCAGCCGTTCCTCATAGGGCAGGTGCTCCAGCCCTCTGATCATCTTTGTAGCCCTACACTGGACTCTCTCCAGCAGCTCCATGTCTCTCTTCTACTGGGGAGCCCAGAATTGGACACAGTACTTGAGATGAGGCCTCACCAGGTCTGAGCAGAGGGGCAGGATCACCTCCCTTGACCTTACTGGCAATGCTCTTCCTAATGCACRGCAGGATACTGTTCGCCTTCTTGGCCACAGGGGCTCAATGCTGGCTCATGGTCAACTTGTCCATTAGGATTCCCAGGTCCTTCTCTGCAGAGCTGCTCTTAAGTTCCCTTTCTCTTCTGTCATCCCTACTTCACATTTACTTCATTGTTGCATTGTCCTGTACTGCACAAAATAACAATATCCCAAWGCAAAAATATGCTAAATTATGCAGCTAAAACTGTTCTTACACTTATTTTTCTGCTAAAATTAAGAAAATGGAGAAAAAATGCACACCCAAGGTTATTTGTCTATACRAATCAAAGGTCTTAGTGTACAAACACATCCTTAGGTAAAGGACAGTTCATGCAATTCAGAGACTGAGATCATCCAAAGAGGAAACAAAAAAGGAACACGGTGAATTTAAAAATCCAGACAGAGTTGTTTACTCTATTYGAAATAGTTTGGTCATTTTGCATTCTGCTGCATTCCAAGTTAAGCATCCATTGTAAATGGCCTTGCAGACATTTTTATAGCATCTTGCTAAAGAAACAGATGTAAATCTGACAAAAATCCAGTGAAGGAAGAATGGGCCTAGAGAGGGGTAGAATAACCTGCTAAGCAAAGTTACAGAAAACATCCACTCTATCAAACTATCAGCAGGGAGACTGCCAGTATCCTGAAAAATGAAAAGAAAAAATTTCAATGCTTAAGACTGCTGAACAGCTTTTCAATGCTTCTACTGTATTTTAGGCTTAAACATAATGGGAACAGATAAATCACCTCATGTTTCATGCTGCTGCCCATATGTGGCCCATGAAAGCACAAACCAGGGCCAAGACTTGCAGACTTCTTCATCCTGCCTCGGGGCCAAGTTCAGGTGCTCTTTAGCACAATTCACACCAAGTTATTAGTGCTACTGCAGGCACAGATCACTGTTTGCAAGTGCTTCTGATATTTCTGAGGAGAAACAAGGCCAAATTAAGGCACAGAGATGATGATGTCTAGATGGAGTGTGGGGGCCCTGGTGACAAGGGATACAGAGAAGGCAGAATTACTGAATGCCTTCTTTGCTTCAGTCTTCCCTGCTAAGKGCAGCCCCTACGAATCCCRTGGCCTGGACATGAGGGAGAAAGTCTGGAGAAGGGAAAACTTTCCTTTGGTTGAGGAGGAAAGGATTAGAGACCTTCTGGGCAGGCTAGACATCCACAAATCCATGGGCCCATATAGGATGTACCCACAGGTACTGAAGGAGCTAGYGGATGCTGTTGCCAGGCTGCTCTCCATCATCTTTGAAAAGCCCTGGAGAACTGGAGAGGTGCCTGAGGACTGGAAGAAAGCCAGTGTCACTCCAGTCTTCCAAAAGGGCAAGAAGGAGGACCCAGGCAACTAYAGGCTGGTCAGCCTCACCTCCTTCTCTGGAAAAGGTGATGGAACAGCTCATTCTGGATGTCATCTCCAGACATATGGAGGGAAAGAAGGTGATCTGGAGTAGTCAGTATGGATTCACCAAGGGGAAATCCTGCTTGACCAATCTGACAGCCTTCTCTGATGGAATGACTGGCTGGGTAGAGGAGGGGAGAGCACTGGACGTTGTGTACCTTGCCTTCAGCAAGGCTTTTGACACTGTCTCCCATAACATCCTCCTGGATAAGCTCAGCAAGTGTGGGTTAGACGAGTGGACAGTGAGGTGGATTGAGAACTGGCTGAAACGCAGAGCTCAGAGGGTCGTCATCAGAGGCATGGAGTCTAGTTGGAGGCCTGTGGCTAGTGGCGTCCCCAAGAGCTCGGTACTGGGTCCCATCCTACTCAACTTATCCCTCAGTGACCTGGATGAGGAGATGGAGTGCATCCTCAGCAAATTTGCTGATGATACCAAGCTGGAAGGAGTGGCAGGCACACCAGAGGGCTGTGCTGCCATTCAGGGAGACCTGGGCAGGCTGGAGAGCTGGGCAGAGAGGAACCTCCTGAGGTTCAACAAGGGCAAGTGCAGGGTCCTGTACCCAGGGAAAAATAACCCTTGGCACCAGTACAGGCTGGGGGCTGACCTTCTGGAGAGCAGCTCTGCAGAGAAGGACCTGGGAGTGCTGGTGGATGACAAGTTGACCATGAGCCAGCAATGTGCCCTYGTGGCCAAGAARGCCMATGGTCTCCTGGGRTGCATTAGGAAGASTGTTGCCAGCAAGATCAAGGGAGGTGATCCTGCCCCTCTRCTCAGACCTGGTGAGGCCTCATCTCGAGTACTGTGTCCAGTTCTGGGCTCCTTAGGACAAGAGAGACATGGAGCTACTGGGGAGAGTCCAGYGTAGGGCTACAAAGATGATCAGAGGGCTGGAGCACCTGCCCTATGAGGAACGGCTGCGAGAGCTGGGCCTSTTYAGCCTGGGGAAGAGAAGMCTGAGGGRGGATCTTATCAATGTGTRTAAGTACCTGAAGGGAGGGTGTCAAGGGGATGGGGACAAAACTGTTTTCAGTTGTCCCGTGTGACAGGACAAGAGGCAATGGGCAGAAACTGAAGCACAGGCAGTTCCGCCTGAACGTGAGGGGGAATTTCTTCCCTGTGAGAGTGCCAGAGCCCTGGACCAGGTTGCCCAGAGAGGTTGTGGAGTCTCCTTCTCTGGAGATCTTCAAGGTCCGCCTGGATGCAACCTTGYCTAACGTGCTTTAGGTGACCCTGCTTGAGCAGGGGTGTTGGACTAGATGATCTCCAGAGCTCCCTTCCAACCTTACCGATTCTATGATTCTGTGATTCTTGATCTCCTAGAGCTGTTTGCTAACTTCACAGTTGTTTCCTTGGAGTCCCCCACCTAAYGGAGATCTAGGCGCATGCAACGCAGTCACAGGTTTCTGTGTCTAGAGATTCTGCAGCCAGGTCTTGACAGATCCCCTCTAACACATTGTTATTGCACAGGTGACCAGCGCGATGCATCTCTGGTACACCACAGCACACACCGGGCTTCCTGTGCTGCTCATGTGTAGYCAATCAGTGGGCAGTTATCTAACACAAGCAGCTACTTCACAGTTATTTGACTGATTATTTGGCTCCAATTTGCTGGGAGCCACCTGGAGCTGCTCTTTTGACAGGGAAATACTGGATAGATGGTTGAACTGTTCTTTTCTGCCTAAAAGCTATTTCTGAGTGGAAAAGAGGTCCGTAGCCATAAAAGTACTAAGCTTTTGTTACCACCCACATTCACARTGAATTTATAAAATTCAGCTCTGAGCTGGATATTTTAGGCTTCTTCTTCCTGCTTCTCTTGGCAGTTCAGAGAAAGCGGAGAGGACACTTGTGCTCAGGTGAGTCCATCCTGTAGAGCAAGCTGCAACTGGAGAGACCCTCTGCAAACATGACCTTCTGACTCTGTGTTGCCTCAGAGTGGTCAGTAAGCTTACATTTGACAAAAGGCTAGATACAGTTAAAGCAACCAATACCTCCAAAGACAGTAAAAATACCTRATGTCTAGAAAACTGCTAGTCACCCGGTTCTGGGGCATAGCATAGGGCTGACTCTGAGAATATGATTGACGGAAGGTCATTTTCCCAGAAAATACTTCATATTTTAAGTTAATGCACAAATGCGAATCAACAGAAAGCAACAAAAAAGGAAGATATATAATAACACTRTAAGGGGCAAATTCCCGTGAAGAGAAGGAAGTCAAGGGACTAAGCAGACACCACTGTCTCCTGTTACTGGGACAGGAAACATCTCTGCAGTCCCACAGCCAGCAGCGAGTGTCATATCAATACAAATTATCAATCTCTAAATTAAAGAAAAAGACTAACTTGTTGCTCAATATTTTGCTTATGAAAAATACCAAGTCCTGGTCTTATTTGTTTGAACATAAAATGATAATAATGCTATTGATTAAAGTAGAATTATTCTGGATTTAAACCAGCCTAAGAGTATAATTTGTACCAATTGTCTTGAYCGGTACCTATTTTCCCCTGGAATGCACACTCTGAGCTTCTGTGTAATTACCCACTGAATTGCAGTTAACAACTTCTTGAGCTTTCAGAAGCTTTCTATGAAAAATGTGATTATGAAGCACTGCTTCAAAACTGCAGCAATGTTAGCTACAGATCAGTGTGTGATTTGCCACTTGCAAAAATGCAGTTTTACCRCTGCTCTTTATACACAACTAACAATAAATTTCTTGGCAATCAAATAATGTTGCTGAACTTTGAACAGCAGCACAAAAAAAGCACAGACGGAAATTGCTACAGACTCTGAATAAAGGTACAACAGGTAAGCTAGGCCATCTCATTTTTTGCCTTGAAATTGAAAGCACTATTAAGCACTCAAGAAATAATAATAAAAAAAAAAATTTAAATCTATTTAAATTTTACCAGGTAAAGTTATTATCTTAGAAGCTCACAGTACCACCAACAGTGATATTACAACTTAACTAGTAGATAAAACTGAAGAGATTAAAGTTAAAAAATATTTTCTGCAGAAAGAAAGCTGAACAGATAACAAATAATGTCCCACACCAGTGGACGATGTTTTCATCCTATTGTATTTGCTTTCATCATCAGTTTCTGTAATCTACATGATACACATGAAAGATCTTTTACTAAAAAATATTTAGYAGCATAATAGATCCTCTCCCAATCTTTATATTTTGTATCTCCTAAGTATTATACAGAATCAATTGTATTCATATGAAAATGATGAGGTCATCTAATTTGGAAACAGTATATATAATTCTCCTGACAGTCTGGCTAACACCTAGACTCTTAAGACAGAGAGTAGATAATAGATGAGAACTGTGCACTGTTGACAGAGTTACAGAAAAAAAGGCARGGAAAAAAAGTAAGAATTCCTATTTGGCCACACTCAATTCAAGACGGTATCACGTATTAATGGAGAAAGTGAAATGCAGAATTTGAAAGGAATTACAGGCAAAGGAGAGAAAGAGGCTGAAAACAGGTAAACACATAGTATCTGTGTTTAGCATAGTGAACTTGAGATAGTTTTCCCTGAAAACAAGTCTTCTAGATCACATGCAAAAAAGGGAAGAGACTGAGAATATTTGAGGTGGAACATCTACTAACTGACAGCATTATTATTTGTCTGAAGAGATAGTAGTTCTGATGAAGTATTTGGCATTATTCAGCTTTGGAATGCTTTAGCTGCACCCTTTGATTTATACTTGAGAGCTAGATGACCTATGAGGCACATGAGAGAGAAMCTACACATCCCTTGTGTGTAGGGAGATGAACCACTTAGAGATGAATCCACATTAAAATGCTAATTTCACAACTTCCTGGGATTCCTTTTGAATCCCCCAAATTATATTCATTTTGCTCTTCCCTGCAAAAAATAAACAAACAACAAACAAACAAACATACTTTTTTGAAAAAAAAAAAAAGTTTTCCAAGGTGAAGACAACAGATTTCTAAGCATAATACGCCAGAACATATATATACGTACATACATATATATATATACATACATACATATATATATATAAAATCAATAGATAATCACAGCAATCTGATGAGTGTCCAGCAGCAAGGGAATCTTTAGCATTGTTGAGACAGTACTAAGTATAACACTCCTAGGTGGCAAATGCAATACATCAGACAGAAAGCCAATGTCAGCATTTCTGTGGTTTTGGCCGAAACACTGTTAAGAGCTGACTGTCACCGAAGCACATTCTTAAAGAGAGCAATAATGAGTCATATCAAAAATTCTGAAAAGATACCACCACCCCACACACACGTTTCCTGCAGAGAACTGCAGCTATCTGAGCACTATCTGTGAAAAGCCAGTGCATGATGTTTCACTGAAGAAACAAGGCCACGAGCTTTTCCATTTCTATGATGACTTTCAAGTTAGTCATGCACATATGCACACACTGTTTCATTCATCACAGATGAGTGAAGAGTTGCAAGAAATGGTCACAAATCATGRAAATTTTTCTATCATCTTCAATAAGGCCATGAATTTGCCGTTATCTAAAACAGTACTTGTTTTTATGGYTGTTTTATGYGTGCATACATATATATAAATATATACATATATATATAWAAATATAATCAAAAGAACTTTATCRATACARGTTTAGATTCATAAAGCCAAAAGAATGTTAAAAGAACATAATTTTAAAGCTGTATAGTTAAAGACTTGAGACATTAAAAACATCAGTGTTAGGGCTGTCTACTCAAACTTAAATTCATCTGACTTCTATATAGACATTACATAGGTTTTAAATGATTGCATTTCCTTGCCCTCCTGAAAGCCCTATGTCAGTCAGTACAGGTGACAAMTGAGAGTGATATTAATGACCAGCTGGTCAATATTTGCTGCAAATTGTTAAAGCTTGTTGTGAACCCATTAAACCTATTCATTTGTTTTGAACTTTCTATGGGGCTTCTCAGAAAAGTTGGGTGCTTCACAGTATTTAAGCAATCTTTAAAATGGTCCAGCAAAATGAAAGATGATATCGCTCCATTTTTACAGATAGTTGATGGAGGCATAGACAGAGTAAGGAAAAAATCTTAYTAATTTTTGCACCCAACTTGATAACTCTAGCAAATGATTTTTCAGAAGGTGATAACTATATGGTACTTCATACATTCAAAACAGCATTCCCATTGGCTTCAATTATAAGCGCTCAGCATTTCTGCAAGATATTAAAAAAAAAAATCTTTCAGGCTGGTACTCAGAAAAGTGAGAAATGCATTTATTAACCATTTGTGAGACGTGTGACTTGATAAACCACTAGTGTTACACAGGAACTCTGTCATAAAGGCAAGGACAGAGTCCTCCACGCAGTAATCMGCTCTAGTTCCAATCTAGTACCAATTCACTACTTAATGACTTTCAAAAAAGTCAGAAGTCCTATAATAGCAGCCCCCTTGCACCCTATTACAGAATTATAATAGCTCCACTCTTTGGAACTGTTCCTTTGGACTGTTCAGAATATACTGAAAAAAAAAAACCCAAGATCTGTGCATTTCAAATTTGCAGGAATTTCCACCCAAATGACAGCTCAAAGGCGGCTCTGCRTGTAGGCAGGGGAAAGCAGGGGCCCTGCTGTGCTGTGGCCAGCCAGGCGAACAGCTCTGCAGCTCAGGAAGTCATCGCAGAAGGATGAGATGGGAATACCCTCGAAGTGAACGCAACACAGCGGTCACTAACGGCAAGCCAATGGATGGCTTCCCAAGAGAAGTCTGGGCAAGCYGGAAACAAAAAAGTACAATAGGGCCAAACAACTGGGCTTCCAAAATTTCAGTGAAACACACGGTAACAAGGAATGTTTCCATACTGACAGACAAAAAAATCTTGCAAGAAGCATCCAGCCTGTTCTACCACACAGCCCTCTTCCATCCTAAAAGCAGGTGCATCTACTGCAAACATTAGCAGAGGGACTGTGGGATCGAAGACTGCCTGCAGTGGGGGCTTCCTGACAGCAGAGGAATGGCAGGTCCCACAGAGCTCAGAAAGGAGGTGAACTCTAGCAGACAAAACTTTCCTGCTCATTTCCYACATTTCTTCCTACTCCTAATTTGTTCTTTTCTGATTCTACCCACCAGGCTCCCTCCACTGGCCCCCTACTCAGCCACTGCTCCTTGCTGACCTCGGAGCTGCGGGCTTTCCCAGCCAGCTGCCCCCCAAAGTGACTCCCTAGCTTTGCTAACTTAAATAACCCAGCCCTCTTCTGCTCTAGCTATTCAGCTTCTGCAGCCAGCCTCAGCAGTCCTACTCCGCCCGCTCCAGACTCGCCGTCCAAGCTGCTCCCTTCTCTCCCCAGACTTGGCTTGCCGTCCCTTTTGCATGTAATCAGCTAGCTGCCAGCTTTAGCTGCCTGGATAGCACCCAGCACACCTCCGCGCAGAGTCTGAYCAGCCCAGAAAGCACACTCAACGGGAATCAAATATTCCCAACAGGAGCTACCATCACCTACCTTCATCAGTCTGTTCTCCTTCTTTGCTATATGCCTTAAGGTATTTCAGACCAAAAGAAACATCTTCCATATCTGATTATCTTCATGGACTTCCACTGTACTTCCTGTTCTCTAAAAATGTAATTCATTACTTTTGTGCTTCAAAGRCATATTGGAAGAATTAATGCTAATTATCTAGAAGAATGCATTAAAAAAGAAAATCTAAGGGAATTTAAGGTGTGTTGATCATGACTGTATGTTTGTGGCAAATGTTTTAGTGCTTACTTTATGCAAACGTTAAAAGTTACTACTTACACTTTCTCTAAAAAGTGTAGCTCCCTTGAATAGAGGCTGCTAGCTAACAGAGTTAAAGAAGTAAATAAGATAGAAAGCAGACCTTTAGACTACTGACTCTTTGAAAAAGCATGTGCCATTACTGATTTATGTTAGTTCTTCCCGTCTGWAATAACACCATTTGTAGGGAGTCTGCATTAAAGGATTACTGGAGCACGTAACTGGAGAATGAGTTAATTAGGTTGTTTTTCTTAATAAAATATGCTATGCAAAGACTCTAATATTTACCTGCTTAAACACTATGAGACAAAAGAAAAAGGATTGACCAAAGAAAAGCCAATAACAAATAAAAAAATGGGGAAAACAATACATTCTAGCAGAAACCAATGGAAAATTACTGAGCATCTATGACAGCTCCACCTAAAGAGAACTGTTTTTTTTTCTTTAATGTCAAAGCATGGGACCAAGAGGAGTCTAAAATTTCTGCAAACCAGCATAAACATATACAAAAGAAAAAAAGGAGGCAAAGAAAAAAATCACTGCAACAGAACAGAACTGAGCCAGAGTCTTTAATACAACTAGAAATTGGGGGACCCCTAATCATAGTTACGCTATCAAGTTTTACTCAAAACAAAACAAAAAAAAACCTGCAGAAAGCCCAGTACAGCAAAGCAGTTAAAGAGAGTGACATCTTCGTGGGCTTGCAAAACATAAATAGGACATATCTTGCTACAGTCTGCAGATACACCGAGTAGAACAGGCACTGTGAGATAAGTTACTTATTCAAGACTACAAGCATGTTACGTCCAGAGGCTACAATGGCTTTAGAGATGTTATGGGAATGCCAATGTCATTCTACAGGCAACATACACATTTAACTTCACGTGCACCTGTCAATGAATGTGCTTTCAGGCTGGGAACATCACCATGCCACGCTATCTTCCTCTCTCACTCTGCCCCTACTAGTATCACTTAAGCACTCAAGAACAGCCACGACGTTGAGTTCTATATTCTTTAGTAGCACATTACCTCTCCAGTTATCATAGCAACACTGAACAAGAAAACTGACCAAACAACCGTTTTTCAAAAAGTCAAGATGAAAATATCCTTAATTTAGCCCATTTCCTGTTGTAGCTCCTGATTAGGGTCTAATTAATTCAGCAACAAAAGGATTTGATCCAAATACTGTGGGCTTTCACTCAGCAATGTGTGTATATTTACAGAAAGTAAGGTGTGCTTTAGTTCAGCCTTGTGCTATGGCAGTAATCAGCATTACCATCAACCTTCGGGTGCACTTCTCTCACTAAAATGAAAGGCAAGCACGAGTTCAGACTGCAGGCAGTGTATGGCTCTTCACACAGATTCACAATTTCCTACTCAACACATTGATTGTATGCTTTATTTCCCAAAGCAACCTGAAATAGGAAGAAATGTGCTAGGAAACAAAGGAGAGAAAAATATCTGTAGTTTGGACTTTTCAGCAATCTCACAATCTCAGGAGAGAATGAAAAAAAAAAATCAAACCCAAGAGAAACATTTTAAACTGGAGGAACACTTTCCTTTAAATTATCCTAATGATTTCCACATACAATTTACTGAGCAGGTAGATCAAGTAGATAGATGGATATTTAAGAAAAGATGCATAGTGATCAATTGAAATGACAACCACATTTAACATTATCAAGAATTACCTGAAAAACCATTTACCACAGTCATCTTTGCATCTGGCTGTCTAATGGTGCTTCTAATGAAAGAGACAAGCATAACTTAACTAATTACTTAGAGATATTGAAATCCGTCATGTCAGTGACTTTTTAGCACACATTTTCTCGGACCTTCAGCTTTTTTCCTTTAAAGTGGAAAAAATTAGAATTAGGCAGCTTTCAAAGTAATGAAATATGAGTTCATATTGTGATAAATCATACTACTCAAAAATGAAAGTAGTTCTAATTAAAAATCCATCTCATTTGGA
The DNA here is from genome assembly GCF_003343005.1 of Rhea americana. Classification (NCBI taxonomy): domain Eukaryota; kingdom Metazoa; phylum Chordata; class Aves; order Rheiformes; family Rheidae; genus Rhea; species Rhea americana. The sequence goes on from NW_028186779.1 coordinate 1,012,909, forward strand.
AGAACAACTTTCTAGCATATCAAAAATTGGAGATTCCAGTGAGCACTGTTTTGGTTAGCTGAGTTATAAAGTGTTAGTGAACACACTGTGTAGTTTTAATTGTAAAATGAACGCTGCTATGGCTGCAGAAACATTGCTGTCAATGGAACAAGTCTTCAGGAGAAGAGCTYGGGTTTTTAAGCACAGAATTCACCCTCCTCCTCCCAAATATCCTTTCATGTCATTCTGAAAATCTTGTATGGCTCATTCACAGTTTTCCACTACAGGAAAAAGGAAATATCGTATTTGCTTCAAACATCTTTTGCTCAGGTTTAGCTGCACCTTGCTCTTGGATGCAAGCTCACATCTACTCATTGAATCACAGAATCACAGGTTAGCTGAGATTGGATGGGACCTCTGGAGACTGTCTACCCTAACTTCCCTGYTTAGCACTGGGTCAGCTGGAGAAGGTTGGAAGAACCATGTAAAGTCAGGTTTTCAACATCTCYAAAAATGAAGACTCCACAACTTTACTTGGCAACYTGTTCCAGTGCTCAATTCCAGTGCGCACCACTGAGAAGAACTTTAAGAGCCTGGTTCTGTCTTCTTTACCCTCTCCTATCAGCTGCTTATACACATTGATAAGATCCCCCCTGGGACTTCTCTTCTCCGTGCTGAACAGTCTCAGCTCTCTCAGCTTCTCTTTGTATGAGAGATGCTCCAGTCCCTTCACCATCACTGTGACCCTTTGCCATGTCCATGACTGTCTTATACTGGGGAGCCCCGGGGGGATCATCTGCAAACTTGCCGACAGTGCACTCTGACCCATCATCTAGGTCATTAACAAAGACGTTAAAGAGTATTGGACCCCGTATTGACCCTTCGGGAATTTCAAAGAATACTCGAGGAATATCACACGCTTTCGAATGTGTAACTGCTCTTGATAATTTACCCATAATTTTCAGATGCACAAGAATCAAAAAGGGCTAGAAAACATGCACAGAAATAATCTAACAAAAATATTAGCAGAGATAGTATGGAGATAGATTTTACCCATTTTTTTCCTCAAAAAGACTAAGAACTTATCTCACCATTACTACAAGGAAATGTGGAGTGGTAGCTTATTTGGTTTCTATGATGCAAATTACTTGTGAGCTGGATCCAAAGGCCTTACCAAAGACCTCTGTTCCTCTATTTTAAAGAGTAACTGTTCAGGTATAAGTTCACCAATTCCAGGTAACTTATTCCTGAACTGTAGAAAACCTAGGGTCTGCCTTCAGGAAAGAGCTGTGCTAGCAAGCACATAGCTTTGTCATTTCCAATCCCAGCTACACAATAGCTACTAAAGTCTTATGTATTCTTTAGTATWCCTTGAATTCCTCTGTTTCAATCAAGTGTTATTCATTGCATATTGGCATCCCTAATGGCACGCCAGAGATGCCGTATTTGCTCTTCAGGTGACTTTGTGACAGTAGATATTAAGCCTTGGTCCTAAAAATGGGTTTATATTTGCTTGCAGATACGCACTGCAGCTAGCTCYATTTAAAGGAGCCAAGTACGTGCATAAATATAAACATGTAAATTTTCCCAGATCGATACCTTACCTTATAGAAATATGAATAAAAACTTTTCTGCACTTTTGGGGGGCTTGTGCGATTTTGTAGCCCTTTGTTAATTACTACATCATTTTTCTACCGTCAAGGACTGGACAGTTGTCCTTAAGTTTTTTTGAAAAAAATCATAACTTGGCCCTTCACATTTCAAGAATACTGAGAAACTGTGTTCCGTTATCAAAGACGCGTTCTTTTGAAATGCTGAMGCTGGCAATAATGAGAGCAATTATACATTTTATTTTACAACTCTAACTTTCGTCTTCAATCTCTTCTTTCAGGAAGATAATGGATTTGATTGTTTGAAAAATCTTAAAATACTTTATGGTCGATGCTGATTCTGAATTCTAATGCAGCTGAGAGCAGCAAACAAAAATTATAGGTGAAAACAGCTTTCACTCTCAAAAGTAGCAAGCTTTTATTATGCCAGCAGACAAAAAGATTTGAGAAATTTAAATTAAAGTGAGTGGCTCAGCTTTCCAGCTGCTCAGATTTGAGCACAACTGCTAGTAATCTGCATCAGGTATATTCATGCTATATATTTTACTATATTGCATTACTGTATACATGAAGCTTAGTAAAAAACCCAAATAGATGGGATTCTCTATTTACCAAAATAGTCTATAAAATTAGTTCAAATCATTTAGCTTTAATTACTTATATTCTAAAATGTTATTTCATAAGTAGCCCTAATGGCAAAGAAAGTTCACGGTAACAATAATAAAATACCTTTCTACAAAGAACAAGAAATGAATCTAGTCTTTGTTGGCATTTGCTGTTTAAAGTCAGCACTAGAAAAACAAGAGACCGCAGTATGTAACGTAATGTAACAACAAGGGTATTCTTCTCTCCAGCCTAATACTATCAAAGGCAAAGACAGTAGATTTTCCAACTTCCTCAGAAGCCTTCCTCCTCATAAAATTAAATATCCTCTTGCAGACTGCTGTCCTGAAATATGCTGAGTATAGGAAGTCTCGCATTAGTTAAGCTGGGACTGCTCAGCTCCTTACAGGAGGCTCTCAGGGACCATGAAGTACTACTTGTGGTCCTGACCCCGTCTGTTGATATTAAATGCTATCACYCTTCACTCTCACTGAGAGAGTAAAAACCAGACAACAGTTCATCAGGACTCAGTGCAACACTTGTGTTTCAAATGTCATGCAGATGCCCAAAGCCAGTTGGCAATTTCCTAGTTTTCTAGGGCTCAGAGGTATCAACATCAACCATTAAAATACGGGGGGAAATTATTCTTTGACAGAAATATGTAATGTGGGTTAGCATCATCTGCGCTTTCCTGACCTCCTAACTAGGTTAAAGTGAGAGAAAAAAAAAAAAA